>NW_009699122.1:4417-23461 GCF_000703405.1 Apaloderma vittatum | reverse complement strand
CTCCGGCTCCCTTGGCCCCCTCCGGGCGCTCACATCCCATCCCCTCTCTCGACTTTCTCCATCTGTCACCTGCCACCGCTTTTTGTCTCCATTCTTTCCCCTCCTCCTTGCATTCCCCTCGCGTTTTTCCCTTTTCCACCCACTTGTCTTGCTTTTGTTTCAGCTGCTGCTCTGTGGATTTAGCTTCCCTTCCCTTCCTTGGCGTGCTGGGACAGAATGTGTTACTTCTCCACAGACCCCTGTGGTCTCCAAAACACATCCTCTATCTCCATTTTCCGATTCCAGTTCATCCACCTGCAATCTGTCAATAGGAATTATTGTACAGTTACGCATTAACTATGCAGGTTGCTTATATAAAACAGTGGTTTATGTGCTAAATATGTAAAAAGAAATCCTAGCGCTACAGCTGTAACGTTCTGAATGCAGATGTTCGTAGAGCATGTAGAGTGATGGAGAGAGATGTAGGTTTCTAGATCTGTGTCTGTAGAGACAGACGTGAGGAATTCATCCGAGCAGAGTCTGTGCATCAATAATCTGAGAGGGTAGGAGAAGCTGAAAACATGTAGGGGACTCAGAGGTCGTCAGGGAATGCGAGAGCTTAGGGTGCTTTCAGTGCTTCAGCAGAGGTAGGGCTACAGGGTGGGTGCGACGCGGAGCTCTGTGTATACAGCTGACATTGACAGGGGCATTTATTTGTACTGCTCCAGTGCCAAGGGGCCCAGTGGCGAGGCAAGGCCCTTTACGCTTTGGATTTTCCCTCTCCTTTGTGAATTTACACTCTGAAACATCTACCAAAATTAGATTTACGGGAACTTTCTTGAAGCTGTCGGGAGCCTGTAACCCGTATCCTGAAAATATTCCCAAAATGTTTTTGTAATCTCCAGCAACACATTTCCGGAGAAATCGCATTGGTGATTCTCAGGTTGCAGGTGGATGCAGCAAAGGATTTATCTCTCTACCACCAGCTTGTTGCCCCAGCAACAGGGCACAATTGGCATTTGTAGCAGTGGATTCCCACCTCGGTGGTGTGGTGCATGGACTAGAGCCGGCACAGTGGAATCCACTGGCGGCAAAGGAGGGGTGGGGTGAAACGTGGGCACTTGCACACAGGAAGGATTCCACCTGCATAGTGAGCAGGATGGATGTTTCTCCAGATTTCCTGCGCAATGCTTTATAATCTTAATCAATATAGTGAGGGAGAAATGCCAACCCACGCTCCTTGCTGCTACGCCAGGCTGAGTCCGCCCACTCTGCCCTGCCCTGCATCCCCATGCTGACCTGTCGCCTTCTCTGCTGGCCCACCACCCTGCTCCAGCAGCATCCCCTGGCCCCGATTTCCCGAAATGCGTGGTTGGAAAGAATGCTGTCCCTCTGGAGTCAACACGTCACACCATGCCAATATGGTTTCAGAGGATACTGTGCTGCAGAGGATGAATTCACATATTGGAAGTAGTGCCCTTGAGGGGAAAGGCTCTGTATCGTACTCCCCACCAGCTCAGAGCCATGCTGTGCTCAAAGTGTTGCTTGGTTGTAATAAATCTTGGCCTCCAGAGGGTGGGAGAGTGGGGGATTATCTGGGAATGGGGGTTGTAACTAGGCCATGTCATGTAATCTCTGAGGCCCATTTGACAGGGAGTGGGCATGGGGGAGGGGTTTTTAATTTGTAATGATTTTTATTGTCTCTCCCCTCCTCTCCCCTCCCCTTCTCTCCCCCCCACCCCTTTATTTCTCCCTTTCCCTGCCCTGGAGCCTGTGTGATAAAGATTAATTTGCTATTTCTGGGCATGTGACATTTTTCAGAGCCTCCTGCTGGCTGCTGCCTCCATGCCAAGCCTGGCTGGGCTCCAGCCAATGGAATTAGCAAGGAGGGGCCGAGAGAATGTGGTCCTTGCCATGGAGTTGGGAAGGAAGGAGCAAGGGACTCTTGGAGTAGGCTATTGTACATGTAGGGTGACTGACTGAAAATATACCTGTGAACATGCGTGTGGAACCTGGGCCTTAGTCCAGAGGACGTGAGACATAAGTGATACTGGCTGCATGCAAGACTTGTCCCCTGGGGATACCCCGAGGGAAGATGTATCCTGGATCCCTTAATTATGGCTTGAGTGAGTAAAGGATCTAGCATTTGGAATCTGTCTCCAGAGTCAGGCTACTTCTGCGTCCTTTTCTTTTTTTTTAACTGCTCCATCTTTTCCTGGGTACCCAGATGCCCCTCTGTGTATTTTTAATAAGATAGTAATGAGGAGGCCAGAAGGAACAAATGGTTTCTGAT
Source organism: Apaloderma vittatum (assembly GCF_000703405.1). Taxonomy (NCBI): domain Eukaryota; kingdom Metazoa; phylum Chordata; class Aves; order Trogoniformes; family Trogonidae; genus Apaloderma; species Apaloderma vittatum. Next base: position 21,189 of record NW_009699122.1, on the reverse strand, counting down.
GAAGTCTCCCAAGAGCCACGTGGAGTAGAACGAGAGAGAGATAACTTCTTCCAGCCAGCCTGCTTTAGACCTCTTTATTTCTAGACAAGAAGGTGGGGAGGGGTGGTTGTTAACCTGCCCTTGGCTCTCTACATGCTGAATTTGCCATTAGCAGCTAATATATTCCTATGCTCCATCCCTTACCCCAAATCCACCTCAGCAAACAAGCACAAACCCTGGATTGAAGCTGAGTATCAGGGCATCGTCATGGAGAACGACAACACAGTCCTGCTCAACCCTCCGCTATTTGCGCTGGACAAAGACGCTCCGCTGCGCTATGCAGGTAGGTGGGTAACAGCTGGGGGAAGGGTGGGAGGCAGGGAGAGACTTATGAGGAGACAGGGTGACATTCATCCCCGTGCTGGATCCTAGCTCTCTCCAGGAAATGATCACCTCCAAACCTTGTTCCAGAGGAGGTCCCCAGTGAAGTCTGGAGGCAATTTGGGCACAGCTTGATTTAGGATGCTGTGAGCTGTTTCCCTCAGGGACAGAAATGAAGGGTGGAGCCAGCTACTTTTTGACGCAGTTCTGCTATTTCCAAAGATCACATGCACAGCTCTGTGTGAGCACCGGAGAAAGCTGGTAGGGCACACTTCGTTTGCAGTGCTGCATCCCCTCACAATAAGCTCAAATCCTCGCAACTACAGATGAGGCTTTGTGAGGGTTTTGTGTCCAGTGCTTGCCTGGGCCATGCCTGGAGCTTCCTCATGCACCTTCCCTCAGCTTTGGGAGAGAAAAAGTGGTCCCTGTGAGGTGAACTTTAGGATTTAGGTGACCCTATCTGCAGTTCCCTGCGGTACTGAGCACATCCTGCATATGTGGGCGGATGAGACATCACAGATCTTCATGCTTTGGCTGTCTGTCTGCACTGTGTGGCCTGTTTTGCCTCCCTGAGGGATGCCAAGGAGAAATAAGGTGCTCCCTCGGTGTTGGGCTAATAAATTTAGCTTGAGCCTTGTAACCTCTAATTCTTGATGCTGGTCAAGACTCCTTGCGGTGGGAGCAGTTTCCAGTAGAGGGCAATCTACAGCATTAATGGCTGTAGGGGAGGCAAAAATTGCTGGAAATGAGAGGTAATAATGGAGAAGAAAGGAGACTGTGAGTTAGAAAGGAAAACAATACAGGTGAGGGAAACAAAGCGGCATAATGCGCTCTCCTCAGTCCTTTCTTTCTCCCCTTCCTCCCTGTCTTTGTGGGTGCCAGGTGAAATCTGTGGCTTCAGGATCCATGGGGCAGGGGTGCCTTTTGAAGCTGTGATCCTGGACAAAGCTACTGGTGAGGGGCTGATCCGGGCCAAGGAACCAGTGGATTGTGAAGCACATAAGGAGCACACATTTACCATCCAGGCTTATGACTGTGGAGAGGGACCTGATGGAGCAAATACCAAGAAATCACACAAGTAAGTCCATGCAGTCATTGCTGCATGTTACAAAATGCGATCTGTCACAGAAACGCAAATGAAAATTGCCGTGGGAAAACTTCCTTTAGCGAGAAGTCTCTTTCTCTAGCCTTGATATTATACCTCGACATGTTAATAAGACCCAGAGAGAAATGTTCACTGACTGAGTTGCATGAGTGAATGCGCTAGAAATGAACGCTTCTTGACAGTTGTGGCCAAGCGTGGTGTTTTATCTTGCCGCATATAGACAGGAGGTCCAGATTACATTATCATTCCTTTTGCTGTTTCTCTGTGGTGGGAAACCGTTGTCCGAGCTCCCGTGTGCCAACATTGCTGCATTGAAACCAAGGTCTCTTCCCTTGTGCTTGCTTTTCACATCTGGAAATAAGACTGGTGCACTTTAGGGGTGTGACTTAGACTGAAATGTGGGTGATGTATGACTCCTAATCAGCCGATCAGTTCTTATTGACGTTTCTCTACATCAGGGCCACAGTGCACGTTCGAGTAAACGATGTGAATGAGTTTGCTCCTGTCTTTGTGGAAAAGCTGTATCGTGTGGCAGTGACTGAGGGAAAGCTGTATGACCGAATCTTGCGTGTGGAGGCTATTGATGGAGACTGCTCACCACAGTACAGCCAGATCTGCTACTATGAAATCCTGACTCCCAATATTCCCTTTCTGATTGACAATGATGGTAAGAATCCACAGCAGCCGTTTTGTGGGATGCCGTAGCTTGTTAGAGAGTGGCGCTGGGAAGGGGGACTCAACCCCTTTTTTAGTTATTTTTGTAGTTGATCAAAAATAAGAGTGATTTCTAGAAGAAACATCTTTGAGGAGACTATCTTTCCTCTCCCTTGATCTCTTTGTTTTGCTAACCAGGGAACATCGAGAACACAGAGAAGCTGCAGTACAGTGGAGACCATCTCTACAAATTCACAGTGACAGCCTATGACTGTGGAAAGAAGCGAGCTTCTGATGATGCTGAAGTGGAAATCCAGGTGAAACCCACCTGCAAGCCAAGCTGGCAGGGTATGAAACCTCCATTTGCAGTTACATCTTCCCTTTGCTTTTGCTCAACTACTGCTCAGTTCTACTCATTGCAAATGTTTGTATATACACATATAAATTTGTATGCCCATATATACAGTTCAGTCCTGGCACCAACCCATCAGTCCCATCTAAGGGAATACATCTTACATGTCTAAGTCTGTTGGAAAGCCACTGAAAGGCAATTCTAACACTGGAAAATCATTCCCTGGATTACTGTGAACTACTATGTATTTGATAAGGCTGTATTCAATGCAGATTGTTTGGGGGGCTGCTTATCTTGAGGATATTTGGCTTTTCTAGAGGTGTTCTATGCCTACATGTTTACCTAAGTCAATAGAATTAAAGGGAAATCAACATAGCTAAATATCTGCTCTGCCTGATAAGAGAGGTTGGCAGTCCAAGGAGTGATGCTAAACCAGAATTAGCTGTAAGAAGAGGAGAATTTGGGCTCTGTGCTTCTACAAAGCCTTCCCTTGCACTAATGCCAGCCACATAAAGTTGTCTCTTCAGCACAGAAAGGCTCAAAAATCTCTATTTCAGGGATAGTCTGTAGAAACCACCTGTGTATGTGCCAAATGTTCTGGCCTTGGGTCCTTGGCAGGACCTAACCCCTCTCGTTCATTTTTCTTTATTAGGCTGGAACAAGAGGATTGAATACACCCCGGGTGCAGGCAGCCTCGCACTCTTCCCCAGTATTCACCTGGAGACCTGTGATGAGCCCCTGTGGAACATCCAGGCCACAGTGGAGCTGCAGACAAACCATGTGGCCAAGGGCTGTGACCGAGATAACTACTCTGAGAAGTCACTACGCAAACTCTGTGGTGAATTGATTCTTTCCTGGGCCGACGGCTGTTGTGGCACACTACCCTCCCCCTTCCCCTGAAGGGCTTCCCAGTGGGTAGCTCTGTGCCTCACACAGCAGAGATGCTGGGGGACACGTTCCTCACATCTGCTGTGGTCAGCGGGGATGGGAGGACACCTAGCTCGCACACTGCGTTGAGGGGCAGCAGGCACCCTGCCCATGTTTCCAGTGGGCTTCCTGTGCTTTGCTTGTTGGGAGGTCAGAGGTTTCTGTGCATTGCAGAGTCTGTGCGATATCCCTCAGCACCGATGGAAAGGTCACTGTCCTTTTCCAGATAGGAGAAGGCCTAAAGGCCTCCTCTCCCTGTGGTCTGGGAGATCACAACAAGCCCTCTAGCATGCCCTTTGTCTGTTCCCCAGCTCTCAGGCTGACATTACTGACTCCTTCCCTTCTTGGTAGGTGCTGCCTCGGGAGAGATTGACCTGCTGCCAGTGCCTAGCCCCATGGCGAACTGGACCGCGCGGCTCTCGGTGCACTACAGCCAGGACAGCAGCCTCATCTACTGGTTCAATGGCAGCCAGGCTGCCCAGGTGCCTGTGGTGAATGGGCCGAATGCCCGTGAGGGGCTGAGTGACCATTTCACCCTGTCTGTGTGGATGAAGCACGCCGTGGTGCCTAGCAAAGGGAGGCGGGAAGAGGAGACGGTGATCTGCAGTACAGTGCAGAGCGGTGAGACACTTTTCCTGGGCTGCTCGCACTTCTGCTCTCCGCCTCTGAGTTGTTAGAGGGGATCGTCCCTGCAGGGGGAAGTCTCTTGTGATTCAGAGCGGGAGCTGGGCAGGGGTTCGTCCTTAGGAACACAGCTTCTTCGGGTGTCACTTTTTGTGGGAGCGGTCAAGCCCGCTGTGAGCACGCGGTGCAGAGCGCCAGTCACACAGGCTAGCGTGTGCTGCTGGGCTCTGGCCAGTGAGGCTGCTCTGAGGTGTGACACGTATCTCCCTGTGCTTGTCCCTGGCAGAGGATGGCTACTCTCATTACTCTCTGTCTGTGCATGGCTGCCGGATTGCTTTCCTCTACTGGCCCTTGCTGGAAAGCGCAAGGCCTGTGAAATTCCTCTGGAAGCTTGAGCAGGTCAGGAAGCGTTTGCCTCTTCCCCGGGTCCTTTCTCCTCCTGCCCTTTGCTGATCCCTTCCTCTGCTGCCTGCCGTTAGGTCTGTGATGACGAATGGCACCATTATGCCCTCAACCTGGAGTTCCCCACTGTCACGCTCTACGTGGATGGTGTCTCTTATGACCCTGCCCTCATCCACGACAACGGCCTCATTCACCCGCCGCGGCAGGAACCCTCACTCATGATTGGAGCCTGCTGGACTGGTGAGTGCCCACTCCCTGAACCATGCTCTTCCTGAGAGGGAAAAAAAGGAGTGGAGGGATACTAAATGATGCAAACCACATTGCAGCCATCTTGCTTCCTTGGCACCAAAGCCAGTGTGGCTTCCTTATGGACCAAGCCAGCAGGCCATGGTTAATAATAGCTCAGGGACAAGCTTCATGGACAATATCTGATACATAACTCTGTACCTCATTCACGCGTTGGCATTTCTGTCAAAGCTTTTCAGCAGAGAGCAGGCAGTTCTGTTTGTTCTGCTGGTCATATTGATAGGGATTTCTGTGTCTCGAGGGTCTATATGAAGAAATCACAAATCATTCAGTAGAGGAATTGGGTTGGAGGACAAAGATCAGGTCAGGAACATAGTTAAGCCACTACCAGATTCAAACCCATTCTGTGTAGATGTACAGCTGCATTTCTCAGGTGTTTCAGTTCTCCTGCAAGACTGAAGCAGGACAGAACTAAAAGAATTTGCCTGCTGCTTGCCTTCACTCCAGCAGAAATTTCCCGCAAGATCAAGCCTTTACTATAGTACTGCTTCTCCCAGGTCAGGGATTTTCCCACAGCTCTGTGTTCTTAAATGACCTTTTGCAACCAAAAAGTATTAATCAGTCTAGGACACCTTCCTGGAACCATCCGAGTTTCAAAGGGATGTTGCGAAGATGGCTTATTGCAAACATGGCTAGGATAATGTTCCATAAATGGGAATCACTTGATTCCCCAAATAGATATCACTGGGAAAGGAGAAAAAACCCCACCCTACACTTTCTCTTTTGCATCAGTTACTTATCCTGCAGTCTCAACACCCCCTTCATGAGACGGACTCTGTGCTCTTTCATCTGTGATGTGCTGCATCTAGGATCAAAGAGTGCACTGCTTGGCATGTGACTCCAGAGCTGTTCTTTTGGACTGACCAATACAGGCACTTGTATACATACTTGCCTGACCCTGGAACTACCCTCTTCCAATGCCTTATTTCTTTTCTGAATGTTCTTCTTTTGCAGAGGAGAAAAACAAAGAGAAAATCAAAGGAAATGAGAACTCCACTGATACTGTACAAGGTAGGGAAAAGAAAGAAGATGGTTCTCTTCCCCTTTTCACCATGCATGACGACCACTTCTTGCATGGTGCCTTCCTCATACAGCTCCCCCAATCCTGTCCTGCCACCTCTGACCATTTTGGGAGGAAAACCCTTATTTGGCAGATTGGTCCTTTATATCTGTGGAGCATGAAAAGGCTGATAGGTGGACTACAGCCTGCTTTGAGAGATGGAGTATGCTTTTCATGTGGAGAAAGAGTTCTCATGCCTGATCATTAAAGTTGGTCTCTGAAGAACACAATAGCCATTAGAGACATCAGGTGATGTCACCTCATCCCTAACTATGGATCATATAGTTTCTTCTAAAAGCCCTCACAGGAAGCAGAGTAAGAAGGGGACAAGAAATTGTTTCCATCTGGCATTCAGCAGTTTGGCAGAAACTTCTCTGTTGCTACCCACCGTTCACTGCCCTAGTCTTTCTGTTGGTCTGTTTTCCTTACTTTTCCGCATCTGGAATTCAAAAAGTTATCATCTCCTTACTTCAGCATGCCCTGTTTTCTTGTTGTCTTTGCTCTTCCATGTTCTGTGCACCCCTCTGTCTCCCTCTACCTCCCTTAACATCCGTATGTCCCTCAAATTTTTGCTTTTGTTGTCTTGGTTTTTCCATGCCCTGTGCACCCCTCTGTCTCTCTCTACCTCCCTTAATGTCTGTATGTCCCTCCCACTGTTACTTTTATTGGTTTTGCTCTCTTCCTCGCCATGTCTCTCACACCCTCCACCTCCCATGTTTCCCTCAGGAGATCCTCTGTCGATACACCACTACTTCCATGGCTACTTGGCTGGCTTCACTGTGCGCCCTGGTAGCTTGGAGAGCCGGGAGGTTATTGAATGCCTGTATGCCTGCCGTGAGGGGCTTGATTACAGTGACTTCGACAGTCTGGGCAAAGGGATGAAGGTATGCCCATCTGCCCAGCTTGCATGGATGTCCTCCACTCTCCTCCCCAGCCTTGCTTCCCAAGACTTTGCCTGCTCCCCTACCTTGACTCCCCATCTTTCTCCCTTATGTCTCTCTTAGCCTGGACTCTTGGCATTTGCCAAGGAACCCTGACTATTTTCTTTTCTTCCACTTGTAGGTTCATGTGAACCCCTCTCAGTCTCTGCTCACCTTGGAGGGTGATGACGTGGAAACCTTCAACCACGCAATCCAGCATGTGGCTTACATGAACTCACTGCGCTTTGCTACCCCTGGAGTCCGGCCACTCAGACTCACCACTGCTGTCAAGTGAGTGGATAAAGCAGCACCTCTGGCTAAGTTCAGCAAGAAGATTGCCTCTCTTTTGACTAAAATTACACTCCCTCACCTTGTATTTTAATCCTAATCGATGGTCTCAAAATGGGTAAAAATCTTCCTGAAGATCAGTAATGAAATATCCAGTATCCAAATGGATACTGTAATACTGGGTCCTGGGGTCTATGCAGGTAGCAGAACTTCTTCCTTCACTCATGGTGTTCCAGGCATGTGGGCTCCTTTTAATTTTCTCTGTGGTGTGTGGATGTGACAAAGTCACCCGAAACCCAGTGATGTCATTCCTGCCACACCTTTCTGCCTTGCACAGCAGGCTATAGGGAAGATTTAAGAAGTCTACCAGAAAAAGGATATTGCCTTCACTAGCAGTAATGGGCAGGAGGTGTTCTTTTACAACGTTACTAATAGAAGCTTGGGCTGACTGACACTTTCTGCTGCTCTCCTTCAGGTGTTTCAGTGAAGAGTCCTGTGTCACCATTCCTGATGTGGAAGGATATGTTGTAGTGCTACAGCCTGATGCCCCCCAGATCCTGCTGAGTGGCAGTGCCCACTCTGCTCATCCAGCATCAGACTTTGAGGCTCCTGATGGGATCCCCCTGTTCCCCAACCTCCAGATCACGTGCTCTATTTCTCATCAGGTGGAGGCCAAGAAGGATGAGAATTGGCATGGTACCGGTGAGTGGAGGGCAGAGCGAGGTGGAAGAGACAATCTGGAAAGCCCTACAAGAGTTGCAGTCCTGCAGAGGAGATAGAGCCCCTCATTACACTTGAAATAGGAGAGAGTTTACAAATATAGAAGCCAGGCACATTGTCTGTCAATATGTAGGCTAATCGGTTCTTATCCCTTTCTGCTCCTCCCTGTACTTTCTGTCCACTCAGTTCCTTTGCTTCACTCTCTCCTTCTTTCCCAGGCTGCTCGTTCCTAATCCCTTTTACACTTCACCTACATTTCCCTCTGTTGAATGCAGCACTGGATGGATGTTCTGCCTGTTACCCTCTCCGCTCCTGCACTTACTCAGTCTTCGTCTGCTTCCTTCTCTCCTGCTTTCTGTATTTCTCAGCCCCTCCTGTCTCCTCCGGCATCACTTATTCCTGTGAATTCCCCTGTTAGTTTCCACACCCTATAATATCTTGTCCCCAATTTCTCTCCATCATCCTCAGATTATTTCTCTGCACTCTGTGCTCTACATATCCTTTCATTTCTTTCATATCTCCTCTGGTAATATTTTTTTTTCGCTTGTAGTTTTCTGTTTAGCAGCTTTACCTTTCCTCACGCAATGGTGAGTTTCTTCACACGGAGCAGGTTGGTCTTAGCCCTGCTGAAAGCAGTTAATAATTGAATGTGGTTGCCATTTTAAAGAAGATAAGATCAGGCGTGAGACAGGGAAACATTTTCAAAAGCACTCAGGGTCTGGGAATGTGTGATAGAGTTGTTCCTAATTTGCACATTGTCATTGTCAACAGAGTCCTTGCAGCCAAGATGTGTTATGATGAACCAGTCTGATAATAGTATGTTGTTCCAAAATAAAGTGACTTTATTATGTGCATAAATAATGTAATTAGAACCAGGGGGACTCCTCCAACAAGTAATTAGACTGACAGTGATTTTACTCAAGGTCAGTGGTAGCCCAAGAAAGAGAAGTCATTACATGTGATGTGAGCGCTTTTAAGTAAGTGGGTACCACTCCGAGTAACTCGTGCTTTCACCGATGGCTGTCTGGTTTTCTGGGCCTATCTTCTTTCTGTTTGCATCTCAGTGACAGACACACGAATGTCAGATGAGATTGTGCACAACCTGGATGGCTGCGAGATCTCCTTGGTAGGAGATGACTTGGACCCAGAGAGGGAGTATCTGCTCCTGGATGGGGCACTGCTGCAGCAGCGGGGCCTGGAGCTTGTTAACACCTCTGCCTACCTGACCATCACAGGTATGTCCTCTCCTTGGCCACAGCTGTCTAATTACGCTCCTTGATGCCTTTCCGGCATCACTGGGAGAAGCACTTAAAGTTAGACATGTGTGCTGCGCTTTGGGAGACTCTGAGATGTAACCAGTTGTTGAACCCTTGGCTTTTGGAAGTCCCAAACCATTTCTTTAGGGAGGTGGCTCTTCCTCCAGCACACAGTACCATGGGCACAGTGTCTGAGCTCTCACCCAGGCTTATATCACTCCTCTTGTATCACTCCTTGGGGTTTGGTGTTCTCAGGTGCCAGCAGCATTTTACATGAATGACAGCACATCCCACAGATTATGGACAGGTGCAACACTGTTGTACTCTCCAGAACTTCACAGGGCTGTTGCACTTGATCTGCCCTTCCCTTCCACTTGTTCTAGCAGTGCAAGCAGTATTTCATCAAGTCCCTTGTAACCAGCTCCATTTCTGCTCCCTTCCCAAAATTAATGAACCCAGCATTGCCTTGGAATCTTCTATAGCTCCTAGTTGCTACAGGGTTATGATGCCAGATGAGTTTGAAGCAGTAGCTTCCACCCCACACACCAATTCTCTCTTCTCGTTTCAGGTGTGGAGAGCATTGCAGTTTATGAGGAAATACTACGCCAGGTCTCGTACCACATCAACCGCGGTGCTGCTCTTTATGAAAGGAAGTTTCACCTGTCCTGCACTGAGATGAATGGGCGCTACTCCAGCAATGAATTTACTGTTGAGGTACAAGATCAATACATGCACATAGAGGTGCTTGTGTGTGCATGGAGAGGACACGGTAGGTGGGAATGCACACAACAGAGAATGTACCATGAACACAGGCAGGGCTGACTCTCTTCCACTCCGGTCTTCCTGCAGGTGAACGTCCTCCACAACATGAACCGGGCTGTTCATCCTAACCATATTCTGAGTTCCCAGCAGTTCATGCACCGAGGCCATCATTTACCCGTAGAGCTATCCGGGCACAGTTTGGCAAGCACCCATAACAACCCAAGTATGTAACACTATCTTTTGGGTTTATTCCTTTAGGTCAGGATGCTGATTCTTTGATATCCTGGTAGAACCTATAGCAGAGGATTCCTTTCAGGCTATCTAAACCCATATTACCAAGTTCTTATTATACTGTCCTGTCCCAGTTGTCATTAGCAAACGGATTGCAGTCTGTGTCAAATTGTGTTTTAGAGTTTGGTGCAACAATCCTCTTTTGGTGTGTTACTTTGTGTAGAAGCAGTCAGAAAACTGCACCTGAGAAGGTCTAAAACAAACAACTGTAAGCTAGTACGATTTCATTTGTCCACCTTGCAAAGGTGGTGTGTGGTCTTGGGTAATGTAATTTCAAAAAAAAAAAAAAGCTTCAATAGCAGAAGAAAAACAGGATAATGAAGACTGCCACTGCTCTGAAAAAAGAGATGTGACTAGGTAGTGGTCAAGGCAGAAGAGTAGAGGAGATGGCACCACATAGACAAAGGAGGATTCTTGCCCCCAAAACAGAGAAGCCTGAAAGCTAGACTAGAGATAAGATTTGTTGGTTTGTGCTGGCAGCCCTGTGCGGCAAGCGTGACTGCAGTCTAGCTGGCTCCTCCTAGGCTATGAAAGTTCTAGGGCTATTACAGAAGACCTTGTGTTGGTTTTAGTCCCATGTTGTAGGGAACATGGAAAGCACCTTTGCTGCAGTTTCCTGCAGCAGCTGATCCCAAACTGGTCCAGCCCTGCAGCTAGCCCTGAACCACTGCAGGGACAGCCTACATATGTGCTGGGGGACCACCAAAAACCAGCCTTTGCCACTCCTATCCTCAGCTCTGCCTGATCACAGCAGAAAAGTTGCTTGAGAGTTACGCGAGGTGATCCTGCTTTGGCAGGGGAGTTGCAGTAGATGATCTTCAGAGGTCCCTTCCAACACCTAACGTTCTGCGATTCTGTCCCTGCTGTACAGAACTGCCCAGAACAAACTCCATGGAGGGCCTGGATAGATTTTGCAGGGAAGGGGGTTATCTGAGGAGTCAAGGTTCAGACTACACACCTAGAACAAAGGAGTGGGAGTTGGGCTGAGGGTCTTAGCTGAATTTCAAGTTTTCTCCTGTGGAAAAGCCAGGCTTTGACCATAGCACTAATCAGAAGACCATCATAACCCTCACCTCTGCCCCCTGTGCAAAGCAGCTTCTTTTGGCTTCCTTCTTCCTCCACTGCTTGCACAGGTATCACAACCTTTGAAAATCATCCTCTTGCCCTTAGAGGCTCTCACTAGCACACATTTCTCCCTCCCAAGACAGGAATATATAAACAGCTGCTGTGCAACATATCCTGGTGACTTCTGTAGGTAAGAATGTGCAGTCTACAGGCTGGGCCAACGTCAGAGGATGCCTGGTCTTAGGCATCCTGGAAAACCATGCAAGGCCTCAAGCAAAGATACAGCAGCTGAGGCAGGAACTGCTTGTGCTCAGAGGGATCAGAGAAGTCAGGAGAGGTTCCTGCCTGAACTAAACACCTAAGTTCTGCCCAGGAACCCCAGTTCCTAGAGGTCCGGTTGGAAGTGCATGTTTCTGTGACAGACTCTAACCATGCCTTCTCATTTTCTTGCTCCAAAGTGGTCCCCAGTGCTGCCACTGTCATCATTGTGGTGTGTGTGGGCTTCCTGGCACTCATGGTGATCCTTGGCATCCTGCGTATCCACTCCCTGCACCGGCGGGGAGTGGGGCAAGAGGTCCCTGGGTCTGCTGAAGGGGAGCACACGAGCACTGGAGGCAAAGAGAGCGACATGTTCTGGGATGACTCAGCCCTCACCATCATAGTCAACCCCATGGAGGTGAGGAACAGTCCCAGTAGCAGGGGCTAGGCTGGCAGGTGGGTTGCCAGATCCTTCCCCTTACCCCCATCTCTCACCTCCCCAGTCCTACCAGAGCTGCCAGGAGAGGGCAGCAGAAAGAAGCGAGGGCAGAGCCAGTGAGGGCATGGAGGACGAAGATGACAGCACCGACTCAGAGACACCCGACTCCCCAGACAGCAATGACGTGGATGACCGACACATCGTTGGCAAAAGCGATGGCTCTCACCGCTACTAGGAGCTTTAAAACATCAGGCCAATGGATCCCCTGAAACTTACGGCTGGAAGGAGGAGGTGTCTTACTTTTGACTTCTTCCTTCCCCCACCGTGTACACATGCGCTCCTCCCTCATTCATCATTTCTGCCTCCCATGTTCCTTCGTCTGCCATTGACATTGTGGACATTCCCCACGTTATTGACCCCCTCATCTGGCTCTGTAGAAACAAGCGTTAGGGCACTTGCACATGACAGCGGCACAGTTCAAACTATGATGAGGATGGAGAGGCTCAGAAAGAACAGAAATGTGGAAGGAGGAGCCAGCCATAGGGCTCAGAGTGGGGTCTCTCACAACCCCTCCCCAGATATTATATATATATATTGTATATTTTTTCAATGTTGTCGTTTGAGGTTTATTCTCGTTTCATGCAAAAAGAAAAAACAAAACACCAAACCACACTGCAGCTTGTGTCGCTTTGTAAAATTGTCGATACTCCTAAACTAAATGAATGAAGGTAAGAAGGATGAGGAAAGTGGATTTTAAAATAAATGGATTTCAAATAAAATGTCCAGGGCTTTTGCAGTTTTTCACTACAAGGAGGGAAAGAAACAGTCAGTGTAGCCTCTAACCTGAGACTGGAGATTGTCCAGAGCACATTTTTACTGAAATTACTGCCTTATCTCGGAAGGGTTACATTTTCTAACGTATGTGTAGGAACAAGAAAAACACATCACACGTGACCCTACATCCACCTTTTTGAGCAACAAAATACTCTTTATAAATCACAATGTAGCCTTCCCCAGGACACCAGGCTAGGAAGGCACAGAGGAACACAAGGCACCCTAGCCGGTCACAGGCAACCATAACACATGGAGCAAACACAGTTCCCGATTACAGAAAAAATAATACTGCTCTTTCTATACTTTCCATACACTTAGTTTATCGTCAATAGAAAAAGGCCAAATCCTCAGCTTCATCCATCTTTTCACTCAATCCACTTTCTTTACCAGCATAAAATAGTATTTTTCACACCAGGGTTCCAGCTGGTATGAGAACAGCCCCAGCACTTCTGAGGGAAGGTGGTGTCCTCCTCTTTCTATTGGGAATGGAAACGCAAGAGATACTGGCAAAGCTTGGCTATGAGCTAAGCAGCACGACTTGTTAGGGTAGTGCTTCACAGCAGGTTGTGCTTATTTCTTCCATGTACATGGTCTGATTATGCAGATCCTGCAAGATGAAAAGAGGCTGCCTGACATGTCTTGGGGCAATGGCTGCCACTTACTCAGGACCCAAAGCAAGATTCTGCAATAGGACATTTACTGGTAGCCAAGGTTGAGAAATCCTTCTTAGAGGCAGGCAAGCAACACATTAGGCCAGGGGGGAAGAGCCCTCCTGAGGGCATGAGAGGTCTCAGCACAAGATCTCTGCTTGCTGCAGCTCTTCTCAGACATCTCAGATCTAGCCTGACTTCACATCCAACTGTGCCCACGTATAGTTGTTACGGGGTCCAAAAGAAGTGAACATGCTGAGGCTGTCTAAGATACTCTTATGCTTTCTCCTTTGTCTCCTTCCCAGTAAGTTCCATGCCCTTGTTTTATACACGGAGCTTACAACAAGCGCTGTCAAACCAGTGCCCTGACATCTTGAAGCACCAGGGTAATTCAAGTCTCCAGAAAGATGAAAGGCTACATTGTGCACACTGGAACCAACAACTTTGCACAAAATAGTCTTATATCCTGAGAATGCTATGTCTGACCCAGTTCTGCTACGTGATGAAAATCACTGCCTCTCGGAGCATGGAAAAAAGACCAAGTCTCAGGGCCATGAGTTCCTGTATCTCTACGGCAGCCTCAGCCAGGTGATACAGTGTGCTTACAAGGCAGAAGAGGCCAAATGTACAATGAGTTCATAGGTAGCCATCATGATAGCTGTGTTTGGTATCTGGCGGATCAAGTGAGCCAGGAGCCCTCGGTACAAAGCCAAGGGTCCCTCTTCATGGACCACAAGCTGTAGAGTCTGTATAAAGGAACGGTATCGTGACCCTTCTTCTCGCAACCGTGTCCGAATGACCTCTAGAGAGACAGAAAAGGAACTGATATTAGCAGATTGATCCTACAGGCATGGCATCTCTCATCAGGGGGAACAGAAGTGAGGAGAGTGGACCCACTCACCATGTGGATATGCAATGCATGAAGCACATGTTTTGGAGACAGCAGCAGCTCCCATTAGTCCAAAGAAATCATGGCTGTTGGGTGGAAGCCTGAGTGGTGGGGAAAGGGAATGATGGCTGTTTCTCAGCCGCTGTTTCAGTGCTTCATAGATGACAAAGTGTATGATGGTCTCTGACACTCCAGCATAGGAGGCAGTGATACCACGGTAAAATCCACGAAGGCCTTCAGTGCGGTACACACGCATGGCACACTGGAGAGCATTGCTGGCCATCTGCCCCTTCGCCCTGTAAAAAGGAGGGAGGGTTAGAACAGCATACTGCTCCACTGACCTAAAATGCTGTTGTGACTCTTCCCCAGCATGCCTTGAAGACCTATGTTCTGATGGCAAGTCACAGACCCCTTCCCAACCCCAGCCTCAAACCAGTCCTGATCTGACATGGAGCGGCTCTGCGTTGCTAACCTGCCTTACCTGCCTTCCAGCTGCATCCTGGTTTTCACTAACCATATAGGGTTTGTCAGTGTGGCAGAGGTAATGCCTAGAGAACAGAAGAGGAAGACAGCCATGAGTACCAGGATCACGCTGACAGTTTGCGAGGAGGTGCTGATCTATCAGCTCTCTGAATTCTGCTTGGCAAGCCGTGGGCATTTGCAATTTGAGAATGACCTTGATCTCCAGTGGAAGAACAGACATTTAGGGCAAATTATCTGATTCTCCTCCTCCCCCATTTCAGCCTTTGTCCGGTGGTAATGAGCTCCTCTGCCTCCAACATAACCCTACTACAGGCCCTGGTGTTACAGAGAGGCAGGAAACAATGGGCTAAACTTGCAAGAGTGGAAGATGTTGGAGAACTGAGATGTATCAAGAGAAATGATTCCGTGAGCGGTCTAAATTACACACTGCTTTCTCCCTTCCACAGCTGAATGGAGCTCTTTTTCTGATAGCAGGTGAAGGGGTAAAGAGATAAGTCTAAGAACAGAGAGCATCTTCTGTTTTGGTTACCCAAGGAACTCACTGCTCCAACTGTGCAGGGAGAAAACTTCAGAAGAGAGAGCAGGACTGATGGGAGCAGCAGTGGGGAAGGAACCTGTTTACACTTAGAGACAGAAGGAACCCCTGGCTCTGATTTGAGACAGAAGAGGCTCACCTGCACAGGCTGCTGATATCATGTGGACTTTCTTGGACTCTGGTACAAGGACAGCATTGAGCCTTTCCTTAACACCAGAATAGGTAGCAAAATATATAGCCCTGATGGGAAAGAAATACAGAGGAGGTTACAGCATACCTACGAGGAGTAGAGACAGCACTGCTATGGGGTCTCATTTTAACTTTTCTTACTTGCAGCAAAGGTTTGTCTAATGTGACATCAGATACTATTTATACTAGACCCAGCGCAATCCCCTTATCTTACAACTGTGATCAGAAGGTCCAGAAAATTGCTGTGTGAAGGGGTCCTGTGGCACAATGAGCACAACACACTGACTGCTTTCAGAATGTGGGACAGTAGTTGTCATGGAGGTCCTTTAAACTGTGTATAGCATGAGCTATCCTCAGGGAGCAGTACTCACCGGGAAGGAGCAACCCCAACAAGGTTTGGACCCAGACCTCGGAACAGGGATCGCATGCCTTCCTTCTCAAGGATAGTCCTACAGAAGGAAATGTACACAGAAATCAGTGGAGTAACAAAGCTGGAGGCTCTCCTGTTCCTCCTCCTTCTTTGTTCTTCAGTACTTCTTGTAGCATCCTTTCCTCACGTCCTATGGTGTCCTTTTTCCGTCCTACTCTCATTTTCTCTCCAACCACTTCTCTCTCTTGCAGTAATTTCTTCCTATTCTTGCTGACACCATGACTCTGAGTCTGATTAAACCACTAGCTGAGAAATTTCTCACAGTCCCAAAAGCTCCTTTGCAGATTCAGAGTTCAAGGCGCAGATAAAACTGTGAGAAGCAGGGGTACCTGTGCTCTGATGAAACTTCCCTTCCTACTGCACTTCCAAGCCTCAGCTCAAATGACACTTCCATCTCTCTCTCTCCCTCACCAAAAATGGCCAAATCTTCACCTCCCAGCTGCTAACATGCACACTGCTTCACCCTACTCACCTCAGCAACTGGAGCACTCCAGGAGTTGGCGAGGTGGGGTTCATCAGCCTCACACTCATCCCCGGCAGCTGTATCTCTGAGAGGCACAGAGGCCGCAGTGCCAGTTGAGATGACTGTAGACGTGTTTTCACCACTTCCAGGGGGCAGGTCAGGATGGCTCCAGCTGTGCCACCACATCTAGGGCATAACAAGGGCATAAAAATATGTAAGAATGGGCATAAGCACATGTAAGAATGACCTCTGTACAAGAACAGGGCAACAATTTTGACCTTGATCCCTCACCTCCACTCCCCTCTAGGAGAGCTGTCCCCTAGCCTGCGTCACACATGACCTCCTGCTCTGACGTAATAACAGCTTAGCTTGGGACATCTCCTGGCAGCCTCACTCTGAAACCTCACTCAGTATTTGAGACAAACAGTCCCAAGTCCATAAGGACTCAGCAGTCCCTCAGCTCAAAGCTGCTGATCTTTGCATTCAGAATTTCCCTGAGCAAACATTCCT
>NW_009699122.1:0-4375 GCF_000703405.1 Apaloderma vittatum | reverse complement strand
CTCACACCCCCCCACCGCAGCATTTGCTCAGAGAGAGGCAGCACAAACCTCCCCCCCCCCTCAGCCTGCCTGTGTCTTCAATCCATAACCCATTCGGCCCCCCGCTTGCAAGACCCTGTAAGAAAGATCTGTATTTTCTGCCAACAGCCAGGCTCACCCACAGCCCGGCTCGCTTAATTAAAGAGGACCCTGACCTTCAGCAGACAGAAGCTATTTTTGGAACACATGAACCATCACCACCAATCATACCGCCGAAAGGACGTGTATCCACCTTTTGCCTTTTTGCCACCCAGGGACAAGTCAGAACTGGTCAGTTCAGTTCTCAGCTTCTGTCCCTTCACTTTGACTGACAACTTTGTTATTTTACAGAATGCTCAGTACCTGAAAGACTGTTTTGAGCTGAATTTTCACGGAGTAGCCGTGCAAGAGGATTCAATGAACAGACAGTTGTTCATACCTGCTACAGGCAAACTCGCTTTGTTTCACAAGAGATGGAGGCTTAAAAAATAGCTCCCTCTGCTCCAAAGAAAGAAAAGCCCACCAAAGAACTACAAGATACCAGGGAAGAAACACGTACATCAGTAGAATTACATATGATGGTACAGGGCAAAAAACGGCTAGAGTTGTAAAGGATTATTTTCAAAAAGTCTTGTAGAGCTCAGCACACACATACATTGCTCTCATAGCCCTGGCTCCTAGGGTTTCATTTACTTTTGCATGTTGGTTAGGATTAAAAAAAAAAACAAAAAACCCCCAAAGAGGCCTGTATGTCTATTGCAATGAATCCCAAGAGCTGAAGATCTGGCAGCTAGAAGGTTATGCAGCTAATGATGCCAGCAACTAGTTATGCTGCTCTATTACACTTAATGCTGCTTTGTCAAGCCCTTCGCAGATCTACACCATGGTGATGACTTGCAGAGCAGCTGATCAGAAGCAATTTCCCCCAGGAGACATGGCTGAGTGGTGGGAGTCTGGCATTAAGTGGAACATGACCAAGGAACTCAGCTTGGGCTCAGATGGCAATGTGAAGCAAAGCAGTAAATATCCTGGCTCAGATTCTCTGGATGAACACGCTGATCAAGTACAGATACCAAGACAGCCTAGGCAGTGATTCATAAGCTGCATGGGGCAGGGCCTTCTTTTACAAAAGCTATGTTGATTCTTCCTATGTAGACCATAGTCATTCAGAGGTCCAACAGTCCTGCTCTTTACCACAGTTTCTACTAATTTACCCGATACACGCTCCAGACTTGTGTTTTCTTGACCAGAAGCATGTTTCTCAGTTCAGAAGAAGTACGGTGGCAACATATCAATACATCTAAAAAGTCTGAACAGAGCAGTTTCAACTTTTTATCTAAAAGCTGAGCAAACACTACGACAGGACAAGCAATTGCTTGGTATCCTGAAGATTTGTCTATCTAACAGTGCATAAGGAGGTACGACTTTATGTAATGCTTTCAAAATATCTCAATTCTTCAACAAGTCCCTGCCTGAGGACAGTCAGGATATGAATTTGAACCCATGCCTCCAGTACATATAAAAGTTTTCTAACTTCAAGTTCTTCAAGCAACTGATTCGTATAGATAATAGAGAAGAATTTTAAAAGCAATAATAAGAATTAAAGAAATTGTTACTGCTTAGCATAATGGTCATTTAATCAGCAGTAAGAAAGTTCAAGGTAAAAAGGGACATCTGAGCCACTACAACTTAACGATGAGACCAAGGAGGATTTTTCAGGGAGCAAAGAGAACAGTGACTAAACAAAGTTAGGAAATAAGGTGTACCAATTGTTCAAATCTAGAAAAAAAATCAACTATTATGTCTTATCATGCATCGCACAATGATACAGCTCCTCAAAATGTATAAATGGCAGAGGTCTCCAGAATTATTCTGTTCCAGAAGAAATGGAAAAATATGTACTCTCATCACAATAAACATTTTTTTCAGTCCAATACTAATGAAGGCAAAACTGAACACAAATGAAGCAAGGGCCTGATGGAAATTTACCCATCGCAATGGGTAAACATCACAATGTTGTCAGAACAACCACTTTAAAATCATCAGGCATAAAACCCCCATTAAAAATAGTTGACTGAAGAAACTTCATACCTACGGATTTAAATGCTTAAGAACTGTTAGCCTAGAAGAGTTCTAATGTCTACCACAACTTAAAAAAAGTGTATTTGTAATAATTTCTGCCACTAAGGTTATATGGCTATATGACCCAAGATTTACGCCAGAACTACGGAATCGGATCACTACAGACTTTAAAAACACTTCATACTAATCAGTATTGGTGAGAATATTGTGGGGGGTTTTACCAAACAAGAACTGAATCCACATAAGTAGCTACAAAGACAAAGCATACTTCAGTTTTGCAAAAGGTAAGCTTCCTATCCCATGAAAATAAGCTTAGAGCCTTACGACTCTGTCTACAGCACAGATGTTAAATGGATTAGATCACAGAATCCCCAAAAGAAGAAAAAACGTATCAGCCCCACTTTTTCCCCGCCCTGAAACCAGCTGTCAGTAAAGAATCAAAGAGTAGTGGTCCAGCAAGAGTCTCGGAAAATCACTTCTAGACTAGACCTAACAATTTTCAGGTTTTCCACCAACAGACAAGAGGTAACACTTTACGCTTGATAAAATCCATGGATTGACAGATTGTCATAGTACTGAGCAAAGCTGCAAGGACTGGCAAATAACATAAATACACATGGGAGTCACCAAGAGCCCTTATGCTGGGCTTAAATAGTTAGGTTTAACAAAACCCAGACCCTTAAGTCATTACTCTAAAAGCAGGAACAAAAGCAATGCCTGCAAAACATGATCAAAAGCAGCAGCTGACAAGCAGTACATGTACTCCCAGAGTAAGGCACTGGCAAAAAGAGCTCATTAAAGACGGCACGTAATTTTACTTAACTTCACTTCTAGATCTTGCTTTCACATTTTAGAAGGAAAACTTTTAAAAGGGTATGAGGACATGCACAGAGGTGACAAGGTTAACTTAGGCTAGCCAAAAGCTGAGATGGCTTGAAGATCTTCAGTTAAAAAAAAGCAATGCTAGGTCACACAAATCTGCATTTAAACCAGGATCCTGCCTAGGACACAGGCAAAAAAAGATCACCTACAGAAGAGCAAGAGAAAAATGTCCATCTCCAGAACATTCTCCCAGCTTCCTGCAATTTTCAGCTCAGAGCTTTCCTCAGCTAGAAATGTTGCAATGTTGCAAAGGTTATTCCATTTAATAGCCTTCAACACATTTCTTTCCATTCATCTTTTTAAAATGCTTTCTGGACACATAAAAACCTTTTGCCCTCTAATATCCTGTGGCCACGAGTCCTACAGTTTAACTGCACGCCGCATTAAGAGCTACGTTCTTGCACTAGTTTTGAACAAATCTCTCACGAGTTTCATTTGACGGTGCTCAGTTCTCATACTAAAGTGAACAACTGCCCCTTCATCATTGAGATCTGCTTCATTAGGTAAAACAGTAACATTAACTATATACTGCAGCAAAAACCTGAACTTTTAATTCATCTTATTCATCTTATGGGTCTTAATTGTAATTCAAGGTTTACTGCTTAATGGGGGAGGCTAGGATACAGACTGACAAAACTCCTACTAGGGAGGCTTCTGTCACTAGCCAAACTGTCAGCTTCTCAGGAACCAAAATAGAACATGAGGGTGAGGAAAAGCTTAATAAGGAAGTTAAGAAATATGAAAAAATGTATTAGAAAAGGCTTAAGATGCAGTGACTATATAGTTCAAAGGATAAACCAATGAAAGAGATTAACATATACACCATACCACTGGGAACAGAGAGGGCAAGTACCTATTAGCGAAGAGTGACAACTGTTCTGGCTGCAGAAAACTGGAAATTTACAAATTAAGAGCAGTTACATGATGTGCTTTTACTGCACATGTTATAGCGTGGACCTTGCTGTCACAGGGACTCCAGCTGGCTGGTGGAATTTGGAAAGGCACTGGCAGCCGCCCAGGCAGGGGAGCTCTGCGGTTACTCAGCAAAGCCCGCAGGATCGGAGTATCTTCTGCTTTAAGATATCTTAAGCTTAGAAGCTCGTTGTTTTGAGACTTAAATGATAAACGTTTCTTAAAACGCCCCGTGTTGCTGAAGGGCACACTGCGAATTCCGAGGGGCTGCCCGGGCTCCTGGCACCTGACTCACCGCCACCAGCCGCGCTATTTAAAGCCAGAGAAGACATTGCAGGAATCTCAGCCGAGTGGGGACGGAGCGCTGGCTGCCCTCCCAAGCGCAGGGGAGCCTCCCCAAACAAACACGGGGGACCCTCCCCGCAAATGTAAGAGAGCACTCCCAAGCGCAGGGGTGCTGCTCCCGCTTTTTGCTCCGCTG
>NW_009699121.1:379-620 GCF_000703405.1 Apaloderma vittatum | reverse complement strand
TTTAGCGGGGGGGAGTTTTCAAACCTCCAGGAACACCCCAGAAGTCATGGGGGAAGCCCTGGCACTCAGAGGGGTGAAGGTGTGATGGTTTTTGGGACTGTGGGGTGTCCTCTATCAGCAAGATGGGTGACAAGGGGGGCCCCAAAAGGACATTGGGCACATCTGGCACCAACCGCCCTGCTGCCGATTCTGGGGACAGCTCACATCGAGCAGGGGGTCACGCACTGATTGGTGCTGCTGG
>NW_009699121.1:0-336 GCF_000703405.1 Apaloderma vittatum | reverse complement strand
TTGAGGCTGCTGGGCTTGTGGTTGAGGTTGTTGGGTTGGTGTCATTGGGTTGGGGTCATTGCGTTGGTTGGGTTTATTGGGCTCGGGTAGTCAGGTGGTTGGGGTTGGTGGGTTGGTGGGTTGGTGGTTGGGGTTGGTGGACTGATATTTGGAGTGTTTAGGTTGGTGGTTGGAGCTGCTGGGTTGGAGTGGTGTTTCTGGGGGTTTGGGCTGGCGGTGGGCTCTTGGGGGTGTGGTTTGGTGCTTTATCTCATCAGGAGCGAGGTTTGGTTTAGATTTGGAGGGCCAGGGTCCTCCAGAAGTGCAGGCAGGAAGCGACGGGGCAGGAGGGTGGCA
>NW_009699120.1:0-352 GCF_000703405.1 Apaloderma vittatum | reverse complement strand
GCATGGGTGAGCCCACAGCAGCACACGCAGGCACTGGGCGAGCGTGAGACACTCAGACCCACACGGGCCGTGGGTGTGAACACGCACAGACACGTGGGGCGATGGCGCATGCACGCAGGTGAGCTCCCAATTTTTCGGGCAGGCGGGCAGTGCCAACAGCATAAGCGCACGTGCGCAGCGTGTCTGCCAAATTCCCCGCTCCTCCGGGAGAGCAGAGCTGGACTGGGCTTTTATTTCTTGCACCCAGCAGGGATTTCCCTCCTTGAGCCTGGGGTCATTTTTGGCTCTGCCACAGCTTCCCTGGGGCGGGGGGAGCCATGAGCATGTCACTTAACCCATCCCACCCTCTCAC
>NW_009699119.1:1324-10097 GCF_000703405.1 Apaloderma vittatum | reverse complement strand
ATCTGTTCCGTGATTTTACCTGGCACAGAGACAAGATCAGATGGAATGTTTAATGACCAGGACAGCAGTGCAGGAAGAAGAGCAGAACTGCACAGGATTTAGGTAATCCTGCTTAGGCTAAACTGTGAAGCACATCCTAAGAATCTGCTTGCCACTTTGACTGAGTAAAGTTGTTGCATGTCCCAAACCTCAAATTTACACGGGCAACGAAGGCAGCTAAACAGACAACCACAGAGTTTACTCCTAAAATTTTATGTTTCAGAACACACAAAACAAAGCAAAAAGAAGGTTCTGATTCAGACAGTTAGAAGCACTTTAAAAACTGACTTTACAAGCACTCTATTAAAGTAATTGTATTCAAAGGTTCATTAATCGGTGCTTCCTATCAAAACATGCTCCTCTGCATTTACTACTAGGTAAGCCTAGAGTATTATCAACATTACAAAAGGTTAGAAAACACCAGAAATTGGGTAGACTATGCAACCTACTTCAGCATAACTATACCTTTTGAACTACAGTTAGTATTTATAAGACAACATAATTATTTTATGCAATGGCCTGAACTGAGCATTTGGGGAAACAGGAACTTTTCCATTTGTGCTAGCACATCTGTACAAATCTTACGAGTATAAATAACCTGTTAAAGAGCAATGCTGCAGGGGTGAAGCAAATCTGAAGTCTAAATGCAACAGCAGCTTTGGCCTCAATACATAAATCAGAAGAGGAGACGGCAAAGTGACTCATCAGCAGCAGCTTGACTGATTATCCCCAAACATCAAGGCAAAGGGGAGATGTTCACAAAGATGGGAACTGGGGGTTATTTTTCCTATCTGAATCTGTGCAGACTGGAATTTCTTGATATACAAAAAAAAGAAAAAGGATTGTAACAAATTAATTCCACAATCAGCTGTCAAAACCCCACCTGCTGTGCAACTTCCCAGAGCAACTGGATTGTACGCTGCCAGTGGCATTCAAGCCTCATCACCGTCAACAGCAGGAGGGACACTCCTCTTAAAATTGGCTTGATGTATTTTAACACTTTTGTATTATAAACATGATTTATGCTTAATATACAGCAAGTCTGAATACCGACTAAAGTCAGACTCACTTGTATTCTCATGCCATGCGTTTTCTGTACTTAAAGCACTCATCACAGGTGACGTGTACATGGCCTTCTTGAAAGATAAAGCAAGAAATGAGTCAAATATACATATATGCATATATATATATATATATGCACACACACACTCGTAAATCACTAAGGTTGTGTTTGACAACGCAGCTAAACCAATCTAACGGGTTAATTTGGCTAAGCTGCACATTCAAGGCTTTAGGTTCTCACTAAGCACATTAGCATCACCAACCTGAAATCCCTCTCCTGAGATTTAAGCTTCTCGCAGCAACTGCCAGCACTTCGGGCACCAAGAGCTGCCGGGCTTGAACATCGACAGCACTGCTGAGCGTGGCAGCACCAGAAGGACATGAGAACCTGACAGCCTCCAGCCTGTCTTACATAGGAGTCCAACCCCACTAACGTGCTGCAGATACATCAGAAACTCATCACATCCTGGAAGTAGATGGTGGGATGCCCTGTTGGTTTCAGAGGGCCCACAGATGGCTCCAAGCAGTGGGGGCAACCCAGGGCAAGCCTTAGGCAGATGACAGAAGCCTGCACTGGATCCAGCACCTGGGGCAAGAGCCACAAAAGTGGTCCAATCCTATCTCTTCCTTGCCAATTCAGCCCAACACAGCTTACCAGGCTTTTTTCCCTTTCTAATTTAAGTATAGCAAAAGCCTAATAGCTCAGGCATTCTCCAGGGACAGGAGCTCCAGCACCAGTTCCAAATCAATCTTGTGCACCTCAGAGATATGCTCTAATCCCGGCAAAAAAATAGGTGCGCTCACTCTCTCGCTGTCTTTCTGTCCGACTCCTGCCAGGCATCGCAACCCGGGGCAGAAGTGGAGTGTCTAGAGGCTGAGGTTCACAATAGTCCTGCACTGCTCTCAACTCCAGCCAGAGCAGCAATTTCCACCTGTAAGAGGCACTAATTGGTGAAGATGAGCAATTACCTCAGCAAAAAAGCTGAAGGTTTCAGGAGGAGATGCTGACCACCCACCAGGATAGGCTCCATCCAGAGACAGCATACCACAGGATGTATTTTGCTTCTTCGTTCGATAAATGTACTACAGTATTACTTATTTATGATGAAGCTACTTTGCATGCTGCTGGCAATGAAACAGTATGAATCACATTTTACATCATTACTTTGAAGGCTTGATTTTTTTATAAACCTTATTCTGCAGAAAGGTGATCACAGTTACCAATTTCTCACTGTGGGACTTGAGGACATCATGAATAGACCCTAAGTTTCTGGTGGGATGTGGGCAGGTTGAAGGACCAAAGCCTCACCACTCTTTCAGTAACGTAATTTATCCTAATATTTAATCTAAACCTCCCCTGGTGCAACTTGAGGCCATTTCCTCTTGTCCTATCATTACTAACTTGGGAGAAGAGACCAACACCCACCTCACTACAACTTCGTTTCAGGTAGTTGTAGAGAGCAATGAGCTCAGGGAGAAATGTCGTCCTACACAGCTAAAGACTGATTTTATTTTGGTGTAACCACATGATGGCCCAAGTTGTTATCCAGAAATTACAGCAGCACAAGTGTGATGCCTGATAGTTCAGTCTTTGTCTACTACAAAGGCCTGGTGTAACGTTACCAGTGTAGCAAGCCTGTGGTACAGCATGGCAGGGACACACACGAAGACTTAACAGCTGGATGTTTTACTACACTGCAGCAGAAATACATGCCTTAGGGAAACTTGACTGTGTGTTTAAACAGGAAAGGCCACAGGGATATCCAGCTGGACACACACAGCTCTACTCTTACTTGGCCTAGCTTTATGCACCTGTTTCAAAGCCACCTCCCTGGGTTAGTGTCTGAATTAGCAGTATCTGTCCCCCACACTCCCCTATGTCATGCCTAGCCCTGCTGAGTCAGCTCAGAGGCAGCTGGGACGGACAGACAGCTTCACAGAGGAAAGTGTAATTTGCAATGGAGCCACAACAGCGGTCTAAGTTTGTCATTAGTAAAGCAGTTAAGTCTACGGACCATGAAACAACCAACACTACAGCAAGGAGATGGAACATTAGGGGATTAAAAGGCCTCATTCTTCTTTTGGCAGCTACAATAATTGAGGTGGGGAAAAATGAACAAACAAACAAAAAGTTATATCTTCAGGCTACCTGAGTCAGATTTTTGATGCTATGGCATGGCAGATGGGTGTAACTGGTAAAGGTCGCACTCTTGAAAGCCAAGGATTACATTTTTATACTGTATCGTTTAAATCTTCCCACTGAGTACTACATTTGTTCCCAAGAAACACTAAAAATTACCTGAAAAACTATATGTACGCATGTTGCTGCTCATCTTTTCGATCACAAGATGAAAGAAAAAGCAAGTAAATACATCCAGTTCAAATCACATATTGTTTTGAAGGAAAAAAAGTGCAGCATAAATGCCAGACTCAGTTCATCGAGGACTTAAATGCGTGCTAGGAAGCAAACTACTGAGAAAAAGCCTTGTGCCTGTTGAGGCAGCCAGTGCAGCATCCAAGATGCTGCGTCCACCTGCTACTTCTATGAACCCAGATTGGAAAGAGCACTTAAAAAGAACTGAAATGTAAATAGGGAGGGGGAAATCACAGGTATTCTTCTCACAGGTGTCAGTAAAATGAACAGAGTACCAGCAAGGTTGTAGGTATGCTTTCCACTCATAACATACTTCAGCTTCTCAGGATCCTGTGACTAATACTGTACCGTACCAGTGCCACCAATAAGACATATTAACAGGAGTATCCCATGTTACAGGAAAGACAATAATTCATATTTTAATCACACACACAGATAACTAAAATCAGTGACTGTAAGAACACAATATTCCAGACTCAGTCCAAATGCTGCCTGTTTCCCTCCCCCACAAACGTATTCAGTCTCGTCTTGCACTAGAGCTCTCAGGG
The DNA here is from genome assembly GCF_000703405.1 of Apaloderma vittatum. NCBI lineage: Eukaryota > Metazoa > Chordata > Aves > Trogoniformes > Trogonidae > Apaloderma > Apaloderma vittatum. Next base: position 6,074 of record NW_009699119.1, on the reverse strand, counting down.
GGGTTATCCCAAGCTCATCCCAGCACGCCTAGAAAGCAGCAACAGTTCTCTAGGGTGAAGAGAGCTGTGAAATTAATAATTGGGTACCCAACTTTTCCGCAGGAGAAAATAAAGAGTTCGCACTCAGCTACGAGCACACGGGCAGATGTGACAGCACGAGAACACAGCCAGCTCCACTGTGCAAGCTTACCAGTAGAAGTGCTCCTCCACCATTTTTGTCACTGCTCGGGAAACGGCTCTTTCATGCGGACCAAGGTGTTTATTTAAATTCACTCCAAGCTTCTCTTCCAAAAAGTCAATAATGAACTCAGTGCCAGATACTTTCTTGTGATTATATTCAATCCAAGGCATCTTCCCTTGAGGGGAAAGCTTCCCATCAAAATAATTCTAAGAAAAAAAAAAAAAGAAACAAGTTGACAAACAAGCTTTTCAAGTATTTTTCCCTATACGATGATTCAGATAAAATTACTTCCAGGTCCAGCAAGGTGTTACATGTTTTTATGTTGGATGTCATATGATGTTTATTTAAGTACCTACGTTATTTAAGGGTTGGAGATGCCTAGGTCTCCTGGAAGACTGCTAAACAAGTTTTTAATCACAGAACTTGCTACTAAATATGGCTCTTGCACAGAGCAGCACTATAACGATTAATTCGCTACCTATCTCAGATAGCTGCATTACTCCCAAGGCTAAAACACACAAAATCACAGGCATGTAATAAAAGTCATATGATTCCCTCACTGTGCAGGAGGGGAATCTGCCTTTACATATGCTTCTGCAACTTTATAATTTAGAAATCTCATGTATCTACAAACAGACTTGTCACAGCTTAGACTCCAAAAGCCAGGCACCAGTACAGCACTAACGCATTGCTGAGTACAGGTATATCTGCTCAGTGCAGCACTCACGCAGAAGTAGCAACGTATTTTCATCATTTTACAGTTGGAGAAGGTGAAACACAGAGATTAGAGAATCTGTGCCTCATCTGACAAACATGGGAGGAACAGTTGGCTGCGATCAAACATTTGACTTCAATTCTCTCTTATTCCTAAAGACAGAGACACCAGAACCTTCTTCCTTTCTTGTCCTGTTCTCTTCCTTTCTTGCACCCTGTTACTTAGCGAATGAAAATTCCTAGCTCAGACCACCAAACCACAAAGACTCACAACAAAACTCTACACTCATTCTCTGTCAGTCACCCCAAGCATTTCAGGATGCAGCTCCTGACTGCCAGACACGCAGGGTTAGCAGTTCTGGACTGACCTGCTCGGGTTTCAAGCTTTTACCCTTCTTTGAATCCACTAAAGATGGATTAAGGTCCTCTGGCAGCACGGAGCATGCACTGCAACATGCCCCCAGCTCAGTCCAAGAGCATAGTGTCCTGGCTACAAAAGGCACAAACGACCATAGCACAGCCGATCCTGGAGGCTCTTCCCTTGTGGACGAAAACAGAATGAAAACGGGTAATGCCGCTGGAAAAACAATGCCTGCCGGCTGTCGCCTTTTCTGGGACTTCTGCCCAAAGAGCACAGCAGGGACGCCACATTATATAACGTCGCACCTACTGCATCCCTGCCTGGGGGAAGAAAGTCACTGAAGCCACTCGTTTGCATGCGTGGGTGACATGGGGGTCACCGGAGAAACTCTAAAACTAGTGAACATCTGAAAACGGAAAGAGAGCGCTGCCCCATCCTTCCACCTTCCAGACCCTTCCTCCGGAAAGGCTCTTTCAGCACTCAGATCGACTGATTAGGTTTCCGTATTTTTTCATGATGAATTTAACACAGAATCATGTTTGTTCTAGAACTACATAGCGTGTCTATGTGGCACTGAGCATTGCTAGCTTAGTCTTTGTTAAGCCCCTTCATTACGAGATTTCCCTTCTTGTGCATTAACATTGATTTTTTTTGCAGAAACTGCTACTTAGAAGATACATTTATTACATATTGTAATGACTGTATCCATATAATCTGCAATCCAGAAAAAAGAAAGTTCTTACTACTCAACTGCACATTTCTCCAAGCACATATATATACATATATATATAAATACACTGCATAAAAACATTAAGACTGCATTAATACTACACTCTCAAAAATACAAATGAGAGCGACAGTTCTCACAGGAAAATTAAAGCCTTTTCAGGATTTTCATGTTTCATTACATACAGTTTATCAAACAAAATAGGAAACATCTTTTGATGACCTGAGAAAACCTTAGTCTCAACAAATCTCAGTTATATTGTTCTGCTATCTACTGTTGTTGAATGGGGATTTTTAGGCTTGAAACCTCAGTCTCCTTACAGCTAATTGCCATCAAATATTTATCTATTTTCCACTTAAAAATTGTTCCTGCTGCAAAGCAGTCAAAAGTTATTGTATTACCATTTAAAAAAAAAAATCAAACACAATATTGGCTTATAACTCATAGTACAGTTAAATGAACTGCAGCCTGCAAAGCAGGAATAACAAGAGCTCCTCAGAACTTCATTTACAGAGGAATTTATAAACAGAATGGCACAGGACACTTTGGGATAATTTTATAGTATTATCCAGAAGAAATTAGGTTCCACGTTTTCAATTAGTGCTGCTTATGCTTCTATTTTCACTCCTATCTCTTCCCAAGGAGGCTACTGTCTTCACAGACCTGGCATGAAAACAGCATGTTTCTGCTGTGCTAATGCTTAGCAGATTACATAAACACGCAGCTCTTAATATTCATGAAGGAATCCAGGAACATGCAAAAGATCTCCACAAGCACCCAGAATGGGCTCCTTCAAAACAAGCTTTATCAAAAACAGCATCAAGCATTTTGAAAAAGTAGGGGGGTAATATGACAGCCCGGCCAGGGTGGAGCTGGTAGAATTCTTTCTGATGGAGAACTCGCACTTAGAAAGGTAGCTTCAAGAAAATGTAAGCACATTACAATAGCGCATCTGCTGGGAGAAATTCAGATAGCAGTACAGCAAGAATATGTCACCCAGCTGCACTTCTCGCCTGCCATTAAAGCATGTTGCGTAACACAGCGTGTTACTCGATAGTCTGAGGCACTATAATAAGGTATAACGACAAGGAATCGAAAGAGCAAAAAGCAATCTTACCACCCCGCTGCCTTTTCTTCTCCTCGTTTCACAACCCTTCCTTCGAAGCATCTCCCTGGGAAGGTGATGACCAGAGTACCTCTCCAGAGGCGAGCCCCAGCACCAGCTGCCACCCAGAGAGGCAGCACTTCTCCACCACAGGCCCACCAGCACACAGAGAAGACAGATGTTCCCGCATTCGGCTGCACCACTCCTCAAAAAAACCCAACTCCATGCCTGCTGTGGGGGCTGTCAGATGCCTCCGTGACCTACAGCATCCCACAGGCAACACAGCCATGAAGAAAAATAAAAAGTCCCTCCTGCTCTCCTACCACTTAATCCTACGGCAGCATCTGTACCTTTCTCCCTCCACCTCCCAGAGCCAAATGCAGCGCTGTGCTCCCAACAGAAAGACAGGAACAAAATCTGCCTCTTCTGGGAAAAAAGCTGCATCCTCAGCTTGTTAGCTCAGCTCCACTAACCTCTAAAATACTCTACAGGGTTGGTAACCCCACAAACACCTTAAACCCATACAAGCTGGCATTGCTAAAAGCAGCAATCTGACATGCCCACCACCCATGGAACCCACTCTTACTCCTGCAGCGTGGCACGTGGGAGCATGTGGGGATGCAAGCTGGCTTAAAACCAAATAAACTAAACCTTCGCAGCTCCAGGTAGGCCAGCTCTGGCCCAGTCTGACCTGGCACAGAAAAGCATGTGTAGAATGGACAAGAGGTAGCTGCTGATGGTAGGACTGTTGGTTTTGGTGGTTCTGCTGATCTTCATCAGCGTAATGTGACCACAGCTGGCGGTCACGGGTAGAGAGAGATGCAACATCAAAAAGCAACGCTGACCTGTAGTACTGAAAATACAGAAAATAAAGAGGGGAGGATAACCCTCTGGAAATCCCTCTCTCTCAGAAATGCCTGGTGACTTGCTTCTATCCAGTATTAGCTGTCTGAACAACTCCATCCCGAATCACACAGATATGTTACCTTTTAGAAGGGCCCAAGTCTTGTGACAATCATCTTTTATACTGCAGCTTTCTTTAACAACTCACCACCAGAGCCACTTTGATCATTGCAAACCTCTGAACCAGATCAATTGCCTTTTAGAAAGAAAACAGATGGCATCAAAATAGTTTTCCCTTCAAATGTGCACTTTCTACCCAAATTACTCTGGGTGGAGAAGCAGTGTGCACTAAGCCCTGCTGCTTCAATGACACGTCCAAACTTCAGTATCTTGCAGGTTCTGTAAACCTAAATAAGGAAATTATGTCTCACAGGATAGAAATCTCCCTCCCTAATGCTCTTAAGCATCTGATTAAAGTACTACTACATCTCAAGATAATGAACGCTAAACTCAGGCTTTTAAAGACTTAAGCAAAACGTACTAATTAGGTTTTCTTTCACTTACCATGGAAATGAGTATAATCACATACAAAGATGAACGAGTATCAACCACAAAAATGTAAAAAAATAAAGTTGCAATGTGGCTGGTTTTCCTCTGTTAAACGCTGGACATAAAACATTCTTCCTAGCACCCTGATATGCAGTAGCAAAAAGTGACTTCAAGCCACGTGGGGTGAGCGTGCAACTTACCCATAGCTCAGTCTCTTTGAAACAAAGTAAGATGCCAAATTTAGATAATTTAGATCACTTTGGGGGGGGG
>NW_009699119.1:0-1293 GCF_000703405.1 Apaloderma vittatum | reverse complement strand
GATTCCGTTTGGGGGGGGGGGTAAGGAAAGAAAAAAAAGGAAAGACATTTCTTCTACCTAAGATCTTTGTTACACTTGTCACCATCATCGTATCGTCTTAAACATACTCAATGCTTTACACAAGCAGGAAAGAAACCCATTGCATGTTTGAAAGAGCCTGTGTGCTGTACAGCTTGACAACGCCACAACAAGGCTGACGTCAGACTCATAGCATCACAACCAAACCTTGACGCTAACAGGCTGAGGCTGCCAGATTCAAATTTCTGCTCTCCCGGCTTTCATTCACTGGAATAGCTCAGGCTTCGTCCCCTGCAGGAAGACGCCATGGGATGCACCCAGACACAATTACGGAACAGTATTCATAACCTCTAAAAGGAATTCTGTCTCACATCACTGGAGGGGAAGCACCAGTGATGGGAGGTGAAGCAAAAGGCAAGTACATCCTCCCAGGAGAGCTCCAGAGAGAAATCCTCCAGGAAAATAAGAAGCCATAACAGTCTGATCCTGATCTCTTTAGCATGATGAGATTCAAAGACCAAATAATGTTACGCTTTAGTTTCCAGGTGTTATTTAACTTCATATAAACTCCAGACTACCCTCCCACTTCAGCATTTCCAGCTAAGCTCGCTTCTAACATTCCTTTAGCTTTGCCAGTTAAACCTAGAGCTGTTCCAAAGCAACGTCATTCAAGTCGTATCTTTAAAGGTTAGACACCAAATCCAACCAGAGACACAAAAGTGTCGGTGCACCCACCCAGCTGTACGTGTATGTTTACATGCGCCCGGGTGAGGCAGATTGAGGAGGGGAGAGAGACACGGCGCCTATCTGCCATTTCGGGCAATTCTAGCGAGCCGCAGCACAAAGGCACCTGGTAGGGCAGGTCGGCCATCCTCAGGTACGTTTCCATTTTCAGGCAGAAGGGAGACAAACTGGGAACGCCGTTTCTAGGCCTTGAGAACTGATGCAGGATGATGGCATCTTTCGAATCAAGCTCTTCCTCCTTGCTGTCAAAAAATAGATCAGAATTTAAAAAAAAAAAAAAAAGAAAGAAAAACAGGTGCATAATCCATCAGTGTGTTAAGCACAGCAAGGAGAAACCGTGGCTGGGGCAAGGCACAGCACCTCTCTTACCGGGCCGCTGCAGATTTCTGATCTGCGGGATCCGGGCCCGGCGAGGATGTTAAAACAAAAAGAACCGGTAAACGGCAAAAACGGAGAAACTAGCCGGCCAGGCCTCACCGGCCTCGCCCCCTCCTCCCTCAGGTAAGCACCGCCGAGCGCCCTTCGCGGCCA
>NW_009699118.1:0-18409 GCF_000703405.1 Apaloderma vittatum | reverse complement strand
CCCATGAGAGGGACACCACAATGACCCTGGGCAAGAATGAAGAGTCCTCCCCAGGAGTGAAGAAGAAGCGGTGGAACCAACGTCGGATGAACTAACCGTAAACCCCCTTCCCTGTCCCCCTGCGCTGCTCGGGGGGGGGAGGGGGGGGAACTGGGGTTGGGGGGGAGGAGGTGGAGAAACTGGGATTGCTGTTGAGCCCAGGAAGAAGGGAGGGATGGAGGGAAGGTGTTTCACTTTTAAGATCTGTTTGGTTTTTCTTATTTCTCACTACTCCTCTCTGATTTGTTCTCTTAATAAATGTAATTAATTTCCCCAAAATTGAGTCTGTTTTGCCCGGGATGGTAAATGGAAATGATCTCCCTGTCCTTATCTCAAACCTTAAGCCGTTTGAAATATTTTCTCCCCTGGTATAGTGGAGAAAAGGGAGTGAGAGAGCGGCTGTGTGGATACCTGGCTGCCGGCCAGGGTCAAACCATGACAACCCCAAAGAGCCGCTGCACCATATGATCCCTGAGATTAAGAAATTACTGAAGCAAAGACAGTCGTCTATGTTGTGTGTAGGACAGCTTTTAAAATGGATGCTTCTGCTGGACAGTTCAGACTAAGCTTCTAACCAGGGCGTTCCCTATTTCGTAGCAGTGGGGAGAAACCTTAACAAGGTTATTAGATTGACCATAAAGGTATTTTGGGAGGACGTATGCGTATTAGTTTGGGAACTCTAAAACAATTGATAGTAGCTTCTAAGGAGGACTAGCAAATTGTAAGGCCTTGATTCTAGGCATTCACTGTTGTCTGCTGTTGAGGACAGGTCCTTAGGCAAGAAGTTCCCTTAGTCTGAAACAGTTTGCCCGTTTTCACCTCTGCTCCATCCTTTCTGCAGTAGGTGAGACCCGATTTATCCTTTGGGGAATAGTACCTGTAACCACACACTGCTGTCCTCTCACTGCATTGTAAAGACTCAGCAAGACATGGTACTTTATGTATGTGTTTATTTAAAGCACGTTATATATCAAAATATTCCGGAATGTTTGGCAGTTTGGTAATCAAGACATTTGAATTAACTCGATCAAAAGCACAATAAAATAGGTTTCTATGCAGTGAATTTTTGAGCAATCTTCTACAGTGTGGAACTCTGTTCTCATGCTAGACAAATTATTCCACAAGTGATTAAAAGATTTTTAAAAATCATATATTTTACTGCTTACACACATACTTGTGCATGGCTAAAATCACACTTATAGTTGGCTCCGTGTCTTTCAGTTTTTATGGATAATAAAAGCTGCATATCCCCACGCAAAAGGTGTCCCGTTGCTGTCATTTCTCCATTTCATTTTCAAGCCTTTTGAGATACTAATTCTCCCAGGAGGGAAAACTACAAAGATCTAGCATCACCTTTGATGTAATATATCATAAACTCAGTCTATATTTCATGCAGGAAGCCTCAGAGACTGATAGAACGACTCTGTGTCATTCTTAGATTTCCATGGATACAGTACCCTGAGGTGTGCAGTGGGCCCATCTGATATTTACTGCTGGTTGCTTAATCTTTGAATGTAGGCATCATGCTGGTACAGAATGGAAAGGCAATAATTACCAGAATTAGAAAAAATAATGGGAATTTATTAATGAATCATCTTTCCCCTTAAGCTGTACTGTAGCAAGAAATAATCACAATAATAATGAACAGTGTTATTATTGGACCACATTATGAGCACCAGTGATTTTGTACCAAGCTTTTACTGTCAGGGGAATGGTTCATTAACCACAAAGAACACTTCACATTAGGGATTCGGTTTATCTGGCCAATTTAGACATTGTTTAAGTAATTTTTAATTAAAATTTGGATTCTGTATTTTGGAATGGTGTACTGGTTCAAAGGAATTATAAGCACAATTACTGCAATCAAGTTGCTAGCAAATGTTTTTGTTCCGGATAAAAGGTTGGACACTGGTCAATCTGCTAAGCAGCCATTCTGGCCTACCCTGCAGTTTCAGTTCCAATTAATAGGGGGGTGGATGAGAAGAGAAAGAGGACAAAACCTTTTCATAACATAGAAAGAGTTTTTTATTTGGCAAGGGGTAAATAAAGGATATTCCGTGGAAACTGAGTTATGGACAGGGAAGGAAGAATTCTGCTTGTAACCTTAAGATCCAAAGCTGATTTCTTTTGATCAAGCCAGCTGATGTCACATTATTTGCTGCAGTAAATATCTTTTTGGGGTTGAAACTGAAACTGAGGAAAAAATTCACTTATATTGTTCACACTATTTCATCCCGTTACAGGATAACATAAAATTAATGAAAATTGCCTTTAGTCTGATAGAAAGCCCTAGCCTCCCAAGCACCGGACAACAAAAGTGTCAATGCTGTATCTTAAGGAGGATTCGGATTAAACCCCTAGTTAGTGTAAATATCAGATAATTTCATGGACCTCTATGTCTCAACACCTGCTGAGGATCTGTCACAATTGAAGCGTGGGGTTCACAACACTTCAGAACTCATGTAAAATGAGAAACAAGCATACCCTATGGCTGTGGGTCCTTTTTCCTGCAAATAAACCAAACTGCACGTTAGCGTGTGCTGTCAGTATGAAATACTGATTCAGGTTCGTTAAGATCAGACATAAGGGAGTTTGCCGTGAGTGCTTTCACTACTTTCACTCACCTGGCAGCCAAACCAGGCTCAAAGTTCCAGCATCGCTTTCAGGCTGGAAGCCCCTGGGGAACCTCACAGAGCTGCAACTGATCTCTCATGGTGGGTACACTGGAAGGGTATGAGCTGTGTCTGCATGAACTGGGGATTCTGGTGCAAGCAATGCCTGTCAAACTATGTCCCTATAAACTGCAAAAAAAAGTCAGATTTTAAAAAGTTAGGAAGAGCCAGACCTTCAAGCTATAACAAAATGTATGTCGGTAGGGGACAGAATGATGGCCACTCTAATATTAAAAAATTAGACATCGAAAAGGGTCTTCAATGTATCTAAATCTGTTATGCTTCTAAGCAGTGCTGAAGCCCATGCTTCATGAACTGTGTGCTTAAAATTAAGCATATGCTTCAGGTCCTGGAGAGGAATAGGTTTTTAAATACAGATTTTAGAGAGGGGGATTCATGTTGTGACAAACTTGCCTTTCTAATTAGCCAGACAAAACTGTTGAGTTCATCAGCTGCAAAGCTGATTTACACCAAAGGTATCTGACTCATTTTCTTCCTCTTGAGATTAATCATAATAAATCACTTCCAAATGCGCTAAATAATGAAATGAAATAAAACATATTCTTCATGCCTAAATGGATGGTTTTGCACAATCTAATGGAATATTTTTGAAGAATTACAATAGACAGAAATGGTTCAAAGATACTTGTTAAGAAGAAATAACAAACAGGTAAGGAAAGACCACAGGGACTCCACTAGGCCAGCTTCTCTTTGATTTCCTCATTTTAATTCACCTATTTTCTTCACTCTATTCCCTTTGCTTTCATCACTAAAGAAGTAATTGAGACGTCTTTTGAAGATTGTAATGACTTCTGAAGTCATATTTTTGTTGTAATTTATTTCACGTGTGTGTTCTTCCGCAAGAAACAACTGTCTCTTCTAAATGGGAGAGAAGGCTTTTTAGAGATCTCTAATAGCAAAAGAAAGGGTAGGGATGGGGATGGATGTGTAGGGGAAATGTGAAGGGGAGAAAATACTGATGCTTCTCCCATTTCCTGGACATACTTAAAATGCCTTTCGTTGCAGGGAAGGTGAGAGGGGTAGCCTGTGACACTGTTCCCCTCAGCCTCGCTGTGCTCAGTGACTGGTGACTCGAATAATGGAACACAGAAGTAAATGCTCATCCCAGCTGAGCCCCTTACCTTCTAGCTTTGATTTTAATGTCAAAAAAACCTGATACACAAACAGGATTTTGCCTTCCTTGGAGATGTTTAGTGGAGTAAACACATCCAAATATGCCCTCTCTGAGATGTCCTGTAGATCTGGTCAGCTTTCCCGTTTGCTCTGGCATTAGAGTTCTCCAGGCTGTTTGTCCTCTTCATCAATGACTCTAAATTTACTCTTAGCGGTACGTCTTTAAACAACGCATCTGTCCACTCCTAATTATATAAGCATATCTATCATTTCTTTCCTACAAGTAGTGAGTTCTTCTGGAGTGTCCTGTTCTTATTATTTCCTTCCACCCAGTGACCATCAGATGCTCCCTATTTGTAGTACTCTGTTAATGGCCTTGGAAACCAGACTCAGGTCACTTGTCTCTATAGAGAGCTGCCTGTAATTCCCGTTTAGTCTGCATGACAGGCAGCAGACCACGCCTCCACTATCAGAAGGCAAGCTCTTTTGTCTAAAAACCAACATATGACAAGCTACCAAACCTGGGAAATAAAAATTGGCATTTAAAAATCAGGTGTCCATGTTTAAAGGTGGGGCAATAACAAAAATTTGCATAACATAGTAGTAAATAGTTATATATAATTTTGTGAGACAGATTGATATACACAAAGCAGACTAGAAATTTAAAAATCTTGTTTGGAGCCCAGAACAGAAGAGATAGATAGTAGCATGAGGTGATGAAAACCATGAGGATAAGTTATTCTACTGGAGCATGAGGAAAACGTGGCAAAAAAGAAAGCAAGGTGTCAAAACAGAATCACATGTTCTGATTCCTTCACAGTCTTTTATGACAATTTTCAAATTGTTATCATGAATGCCAATCAGATGTGGGCACCTAATTTCAATTTCTTCTTTGAAAGCTCCCAGAATGCAAATGTATCCAAATTAAGAGCCAGAAAAGAGAGGTGGTGGGGGCTGGGAGAAGAAACACAAAAGCTTAAAAAGATTGATATTTCTTTTCACTCATCTTCTTTATGATGAATTGTATTTCTGTTAGTAGCTAGGCACTTTTGCAGATGCTTATTTAATGTCATGCAGGGAAGAGGCAGTAGGTGTGGGCAAGAAAGGTGAGTCATACCTTGCTCAAGAGGGAGCCTGCTGTGATGTTCATAATGTACTGAATTAAGTTCAGAAATATGGAATTTTCTTTTTCTCTTGTTCCTCCACCTTTTCTTTTCTCTGGTCTGAGAGACACCCAAATTTATGACAGCTTCTTAATATTCATTTGTACCATTGGTAATTAGACCTGAATACAAGTTTAATTCTGAAAGGTCATAAATCATTCCTCATTTTTTACATAAATACAGTAAAAATTTACTGTCTTACCTCTGCCTGGTACAGAGCAAAAACTCCTCTCTGCAGTGAACTGGGAACTTGGCCACTTCTCCCTGCAGTGGTCCCCACTGGCTCTTGGCTTAAGTTGTAACAGTCTCCAGATTTACAGATGCAAGGGCAGTCAGCTGGCAGTTTGTCTGCTGCAACATCCTCTTCTGATGATCTGAATTAAAACTAGACTGCTTCGGGTTTAAATGAGGGGGGCGTGTAACACCACAATGCTCTGACATTATAAGACTGGAAGTTGTCTGAAGACATTGCCATCTGGTGTGTAGAAAATAGGAGATTCTGAAGGAAACTGGATAGAATCTGAGGAAAAAAAGCTCTGGCAACCTTATGGAAGAGGTGTGATTTTTTTCCCTTGGTTCATTATAATGATTTGTAAGCAGATTGAAACGTCATTTGTAAGGCTCAAACTGAAGTTACTTGAGCAAGGGTGGAGAGAGCGTTGGTGACAGGAATGAAGGACGTCTTTCTATTGATACGCTACTGGGACACCCTTGTGAACATAGGCGAACATACAAATTTAAGAGAAAAACTGCAGCCTGGGATGTTTTATGGAGGCACCACCAGTCCTTAAGTTTCGCTTTCTCCTTTATTTATTTATTTTCTCTGTGAGCCAGTTGTCCATGCAGAACAAGACAGTTAATTATGCCTCTCTGTTTCCCTCTGACAAACAAAGCACAAGTAATGCCAGCAGAGATTAAACTGTTTGCTTTTGGTTTACAAGGAATTAAAGCATGTGTGCAGTAAATTTTCCCGTAAAGGTCCTTCCTAAAGCTGTAGACATGGGAAATAATATTAGCAGCTAACACTGTGGACGCAGAGCTCAGTTCAACAACCTTTAAATAAATGTCCAATATGTTTTCCCCTCCAGATGGGCTTTACTCAGTGTGTGTCTACACGGACTTCATCAGGCTGATGTGGGTGTGTCCTACCCTTTTGCCCTGCCAGCAAAACCCAGCCACAGCCACAGCCAGTCTGACAGCCTCAGGCGGCTTCACTAGCCAGACTGAGTGCTGCACTAGCCACAGCTTACACTGTTTCCAGGTCAGAACCTATTTGCTCCTGCCCAGCTGCCAGTACAAGGAGGACAGCACATGTGTTGCAGCAGGACTGCGAATTCAGTTTGGAATTCAGGGTGTTTCGATGATGGGTGTGCTCCCTGTAACTCTACCACTTGCTTGTCTTGGCTGAATTACCTCCTGTCCAAAAGCTCTTTTCTAGTTTGTGACAAGACCTGTTATGTTCAGAAACACGAGGTCTCCATGAGAAGGCTGAGGAATCACTGAGGCAGCAGTTCATTCTGATGGTGTCAAACAGTATCTAACCTAAATTTATTAGATCAGACTGATAGTAGGTTAGTTTCCTATGATGGCTATTTTGGAGCAAGTTTGCTCCGGTCCATTTGTGCAGGGCTCAGGCCATCTGAAACATGGGCATTTCACTGCTGATTCAGATTTCTTGACAGTTTTAGGACGAGGATCACAGGTCTAACTAGACCTAGGTGCTGAGAGCCTCTCCATCCAAGCGAAGCAGGCTCAGTCCCAGCACGAGGGTCCTCTAAGCACTCTACACTGGCCTTTTCCACAAGCAAAGCATAAGCCCATCTGCTCTATGGGGTCCACGCAGGAACATCCCAAGAGAAAGGGGGAGAGGAGGTGCCTGGGGGGGACTCAGCCAAAGTCAGAAGCTTGACAGCTTAAAAATGATCAAAAATTGTGCTTCAGGTGACAGGGACTGGGAAGAGGGATGAAAGCAAATTGAGAAAATTGAGATTGAGAAGATTGAGAAGATTGAGGTGGTTATCTCAAAAAAGTGCTTGAGCTGTAAATGGGGTACTTCTGTCCAAAAAGCCTGCACTCCACCTCTATAGGATTAACCACAGAAGAGCCACATGAAGGTAACAGCATAGGAAAAGATTGCTAATGCTTTAGATTTTATGTGGAAGAATGAGAATCAGTGCCAAAAGTTACATGCGTTTTATTGAAGAAAAATCCATAAAGGATACACAGATAGAGATTCTAGTTCAAGAACTTCATATCTGGAGCCTGGGAAAACACACCAGTCAAACTGCCATGACTTGTTTTCCTTTTCTAGCACACTGGCTATGCACTTACGCATGAGGGAGAATTCCTTTCATGTATATTTTGAAAATACAGAGTAGTCTTTAGCTTTAGTCTATTGTCAGTAACTATTATCCAAAATTTGAAATCAACAAGGAGAAAAAGAAATTCCACAGCATACTTGTTTAAGGTGCAGAGAAAAATGAGCCCAAGATTGGAAGGAAAAGGCACTGCAGGTCTAATATTTAATGGAGTGTTAATTGTGCAGTGGCTAAAAATAAATAGGCAGCACAGAGGTTGGTTTTGGGTGAGTGGTTGATTGCAAGTGCTAAGCTCTACAATTAGCACTAAAAATGATGAGCTCACTTGCCTGTGCTGCAGTTTGTGTTAGAGTTAGGTGGACTTCTCTGTGCAAACTCTTATCAAACACATACTGAGGAGGATAAGAAGCCATAGGCTGTGGTTTCTCGTAGTCTACCTATTATTTAATGTTTAGAAATATGAACTACTTCCTAATCTCATATCTTATACTCAACGTGAACTGAACTTCTGTTTAATAACAAACAGTTATTTCAATTAGAAGGGTAGGAGCATTTATTTAATTAATTAATTAAATAGCACTTTGATTGTTAACATTGGTCTCTATCCTGATGATGATCAATAGACAGGAAAGTCTTTGTAGTGTTAGAGAAGAGCTTTGACAGAGTATATTTTACCTCAATTTGTGATTGAGGTTTAGGGCTGAACAAACTACACTGAATTAAGCCCTTCTTCGTATGCTTGCAAAATACTCATCTGCAGCAATATTTATTAATCCAAATTATTCAATGAATGGTTTTTGTGAATGTGGCATGGGTTTTTCAGAAGCTCTATTTTGTAACTGTTATCCTGAATGTCTTCTGTTCTGATTCTTTATTTGTGCTTAGCTGCCTAAACTGATAAGATAATGTTGGTGTTACATGGCCATTTATTAACTGCACCAGGATTTGACAAGGTGACTTTTCTGAAATTTCCATTACATGCACATCTGCAGTTGGATTTGCATAGATGTCCTTAACTCCTTGCCTGTTACACTGCAGTGAACAGAATTGCTTTGCTGTATTTTGACAGAGCAAATAAAAAGGCACAGAAACTTCACTTACAACAACCATATAAGTGGATGCATTAGATAAAGCAGTAAGTACCACTGAAGAAAATCCTTTAATTTCATTTCCAGCTATGTCTTTGTATCTACTGGTTTTGTCAGATTTCTACTATGATTTTGTCTCTTACTGAATTCAGCATTAATTTTGGAATCAAGCTAGAGAAGAAAATAGCTAAAGGCGCAAGCAGCTTTTTTTTCTTGGACTGGTCTATGCATTTGGAAATATAGATGTATATGCAAGTAATATGCAAACATGACACACATAAATGTACGTGAATCCTACTACAAGGATTCTTTCTAAATCCATCATAAGAACAGAGGTGCTTGTTTAGATTCAGGCATGTTTGACCTAGGTTTCCCTGTGTCATTGTACCAAGTCTTTCTGTTACGGGTAGATAAATGGGGCATACATTTATGTATATATATACACATAGATTTCTTTATAAAAGGTCATGTCTGTGTAAAACTTTTGGCTAGTATGGTAACCCTGATATATCTGTATATTAATAACAATTAATATTATTATTAACAATTAATATTGTTATTGTTAACAATTAATATTGTTATTTAAGGGCTTATCCTTGAGAAAGTAAGTAATGTCACTGGTTGGTCTAAGAAAGTCAAAGAACTGTGATTCTGTGATTCTGTGATTCTGTGACTAGGTTTATTATTTATGTTGTTGCTGTTCCTGTTTAAAAATATTCAAGTGTAATGCAACCACTGAATGTATTTCTGTGAGAAGACATTTGTATTTGTTTGTGTTTTCACCCAGGCAGAAGTGCTGGATTACCTGTCTCAGCTCTGTGACAAACCTACAGCAAGTAGATTTGTGCTGCGTCCTGTTGCTGCTGTAAGAATACATTTGTGCTTGCCTGATTTCTGTTTTCTCATCTGCTAAAGCATCGAGATATTAATGCAGAACATCACTTGTGAAACATTATCCTGTAAGCATGAAAAAGTAAGTACTTTCAACTGTTTGCACTTGAACACGCCTGTCCCTTCCCTACAAATTAAGTGAAGCTGATAAAACAGAGTGGAGTGGCCATCTATCGGAAACACAGCCCACTGAAAAGGTCAGAAACTTAGCAGCAGATTTCTGTAATTCACAGGAGACACAAGACATTAAAAGATACTGCCTCACAAAGATTGTGTCTAGAAAATAAAATAGTACAATATTTGTCTATTCTCATGAGAGCATTCATCAGATGATGAGGAAACAGCTTTGAAGATAATTTGTCTAATGCTAGGAAGACTTTTTAGCTGTACAATCCCCCACAGAAGTGGCGTTTTTGAAAGCAGAGCAACAAAACACATCATCTAAAATCCTAAAGGATTAAAAGGAACATATAATTTCTTTATTAGCAGTCACAGAGCTCTAAGGTCCCGCTGTGTAAAGCGTTGGAGAAGCCTGGAATCTGCAGACCTCTGGCAGGGGATTTGGACTAGATGATCTTGCAGGGTCCCTCCCAGCTCCTAACATTCTGTGATTCTGGGATTGATTCTGGGATTCTGGGATTCTGTCTCTGCTTTGAGAGGGGAGTCCTAGTCTACAGGTGAGAAATTATACTCATTTAGGACAGGCATCTCATAAGCATGACTTGTCTCTGAACTGAGTGCCGACCTCAGCCACACTTGGTGGTGTTGGTCCAAGTGTGTCTGTTGCATCATGCCCCTTTCCTCTGGAAACAACACCAGCAGTCCATGGCAGGCTGGGAATCATACATCTGTCCTTGCCTGGGTGACCAGAGTGTCAGTCTTTTCCTCTGAGCCCTGCCGAGAAGCTGTGGCTTAACATGATGGACAGCGTTTTCAGCATGGCTGCTGCTGCCGTGCTTCGTTAGAGCTCCCAGCGGAGTGTTAGGTCAACCTCTGAACAAGGTAACGAGGCCTCTTAATGAGGGGGCAGTTTGGAAAGGCCAGGTAACTTAGTTTCCTGATGGAAACTGCACCACCTCAGCAAGGAGAGAGGCTTCTTGCTTTTAAGGACACTGACCTGCGCTCATTTGCATTTGCTGTGTAAATCCCTTCCCAAAAGTCACCAGCTGCTGCTGTCGCTGACCCATCCAGCACTTTGCAGGTGCTTTCCATGAGACAAATTACAAATCTCACCTAAGAGATGACTGGGCAATTTTTCTGGTTCAGAGCCTGAAACATGTTCCTCCTGCCTGCCCGTGGGATCTTAGCGCTCCTGTTGTGGTGGCAGTGCAACACTTCTAACAATCATATGGTGACTCCTTCACTCCTTCACGCGGTGCATGGCCCAAGGGATAATAGCAAAGTTTTTGAAAGAAATCTGACCACTATCATACTTTCTTGCTATATAAAATTGTTTGGGAAACTGTGCATAAGTAACTGTCTCATTACTCAGATTTCAATCCTATGGAATACTGACTGTTACAGTATTGACCAAATTTATGAGTACAGAAAAGCACACATTGCTTGTTTGCTTAAATCTTTCTTTTAACTTCAATTTTGAGAGCTCCCCTAAGATGTCAGAGTTTTATGAGCCTTACTCTGACTTGCTTTACACTAAAGAAATTGGCTATGACTGCTGTGAGATGGCCAAGAATTGCTTAGAACCAGGAAGGGGGATTTCATTCCTTCAGCAATGCCCTTTGCTGCTTTCTTCAGGATGAAAAAAGATGATCCAGACACTTCACAACTTCAGAGTCAACATTTTCCCCAACAGTCTTCACATTTGTTTATTGACTTAATTCTAATGGCGGTAAGGTTCATATCATCAAATTAGATATATTAAATGTTCTCTATGGAATCCACTATGTGTTTTAAAATGCATTTAGATAGTCTTTGTATGATCAATTGTGTTATTTCAGCTGCTATTTTTTCTGATATATATGAGTTTATATCTTTTTTCTCAATGTACAATAACATTTTTAATTGGTAATGCATAGTACATAAAGCAGGTTATTTGATTTGTGAAAAAGACAATCTATCATAGCTTTTTTAATTGCCTCTTTCTTATTTATATCTTGAAATATTATCCATTAATCATTTGCGAGCTATTAATACCAAATTTTTATCCATTAAAACACTGAACTGAAAAAAAAAGAAGACAATATTTGAAAAAAATGCTTATTATGTTGGAAAAGGTCCAAAGATAAGGCAGTAATATGGCATATATATATAAACTATGTGTTCTCTTGACCAATTCATATATACATATTTCTATACAATAATACAATATATATGCTATATGTAAAAATAAATAAAAAATATATTTTTTTAACCCATTTATATAAAATTGGTTCAATATTTATGTATAACATGTAAATGGGATAAAATAATACCTTGGATCATCTCTGTGGCCCTCCTCTGGCCTTATTCCAACAGTTCCATGTCCCTTCCCTCTTATGATGGGGACACCAGAACTGGACACAGTATTCAAGGTGGGGTCTCACGAAAGCATAGTAAAGGGGGGGAATCACCTGTTTTGACCTGCTGGCCACACTCCTCTTGATGCATCCCAGGACACGATTGGCCTTCTGGGCTGCATGAGCACCCTACAAGTTCATGTTGAGTTTCTATCTATCAACACCACCATGTCCTTCTCTTCAGGGCTACTCACAACCCACTCTGTGCCCAGTTTGTATTTGTGCCTGGGATTAGCCCGGCCCAGGTGCAGGACCTTGCACTTTGACTTGTTGAAGCTCATGCAGTTTGCACTGGCCCATTTCTCAAGCCTGTCAAGGTCCCTCTGGATGGCATCTCTTCCCTCAAGTGAGTCCACGGCACCACACAGCTTGGTGTCGTCGGCAAACTTACTGAGGGTGCACTCAATGCCATCGTCCATGTCGCTGACAAAGATGTTGAACAGCCCTGGACCCAGAACAGACCCCTGAGGAACTCCATTTGTCACTGGTCTCCATGTGGACATGGAGCCGTTGACCACAACTCTTCGAGTGCGACCCATCCACTGAGTGGTCCATCCGTAAAGTCTGTGTCTCTCCATCTTAGAGACAAGGATGTCATGTGGGACAGCGTCAAATGCCTTGCACAAGTTCAGGTAGGTGACATCTTGCAGGGTTCCCATATCAGCCAGAGCTGTAGCTCTGGCGTAGAAGGCCACCAAATTAGTCAGGCACGATTTGCCCTAGTGAAGCCACGTTGACTGTCACCAGTCACCTCGTTATTTTTCATGTGCCTTAGTACTGTTACCAGGAGGATCTGCTCCATGATTTTACCTGGCACCGAGGTGAGGCTGACTGGTCTGTAGTTCCCTGGGTTTTCTTTGCTTCACTTTTAAAAAACATACATATATATATGTTCCTAAACTGCTACAGTTAAATAATTTTACTTCAGCTTTCACGCTATACAATTATAAAAATATCTTGACAACTTAAACTGAAACATGATTTTCAACAAAATATGTTGAATAATGTGAAGAAACCTTGGATTATTTTTTTTTCAAAAAAAATGCTGCCATTTTTATTTGCATGTCATTTTAATATTTTGGAGGCATTTTTTTCCCCATTTCTGGCTGAAAGGAACTTCGATTTTAGTGTTCTTTGTGGAAGATGTGAGGTTTTTCCCCAATGGTACCAGCAGTATGGAATAACAATTTAAAGTTTAGCTGAAGAGTTCTTAGTTTAACTTCTTTGTCCAAAGGTTTTGTATCTTATTATTTCCACAGATCAATAATCCACACACTACAATACACAACGCTTCCCTTTAGGATTTTAAACCTGCCCACATCTCTTAATCATAAAGTTCTTCCCAGACTAAGTACTTCTCTGCATCTGGCGTAGTAGTCAATTGTGACGAGAAAGGAAGTTTCTCAAAGAGGATGATGAAAGATTAATATTACAAGTGGGAGTCAAAACTCCAGTTGTAGAACTTGTTCTTTGGCAGCCTGTAAGATACAAATACTAACAGGCAGCAACAACATTGTTTCTTCTTGTTAATGGGGAATATCGAACCCACTACTGAGGTATACGCACTGGTAGTTTTCTTACATTTTAGAGTCTCTACATGATATCAGTGTCAGCTGTCCATTGCGTAAGAGAGATTTATGTTCCATTTCTATCAACATTTCTAAGGGGAAGGTAATCAGGTACAGAATACAGAGTACTGATCGTCAGTAAGATACCACAGGTTGGCACATGTAATGGTTGAATATTTAAAAGCCAAACCACTTGCATCTTTCCATATACATAAATATGGAAACAAAGAAGGTGGGATGAAATGCCAAACTTGGCACCGGTCGCTGCTTGAGGTGTCCTGTGGAGTTTGTTTTACTCCCCTTTTATTTTGTTCTGGTAAGATTGGAAGACTCTGTCGTTACAAAAAAAAAAAAAAAAAAAAAAAGGAAAAGCTGATCTAAAAGATAGCAGATGACAAAAAGAAAGCTGACATATACAAAGATTTCAGCCATGTACACATTTCAAAGACTCCCATTTAAAAATGTATAAAGAAGACATCAAACAAAAGCTACACAGATAATTCAAAAAGCCTGAAACCTAACATCATTTGAAATTTCACACTGGAAGGCCATTTCCATCTAAGACTTAAACCTACACTTCTAAAATCAGTGCAAGCTTTGCCCTCAAATTAAAGCAAGGAGGTATGCCCTATATTAAGCATGTTTTAGAATATAACCTCAAGTACAGATTGTATGTATCTATCACAATATAAATAACTTTTTTTTCTTATCCTGAGGCTAAAATTGGATATGCTATATCACCTGAATAGGAGACAATAAAATTTTAGCTGTAGAAATTAATAATGCTATTACCAAGCTTTTCATCTTTCAATCCTTATAAGCAAAGCTAGTTTAAGGACGTGTTGTAAATAAATTATCTCAAAATGCATTACCATCTTTTTTCAATAATTTCTTGCTGGTATATCCTAATTTAGGAAAAGGGAGTGTGATTCACAAGTATAGTTCAAATTGTGTTTATTCTTAATGAGATCTGACTCATAACGTGGGATTATTTTTTCTTCCAGATGATCAGTAAGAATCTCCACTGCTTAAGGTGATCTCTGGAAAACACCCAACATTGTTGGTCTAGTTTCCAGTTGTTCCAGGAGAAATTTGTGTTTAAGCAGTCTAGTCGCAATCAAAAGCTCATATGATTTACACTCAAAAGTAAACACATAAAGGCTGAAAGTATTGAAAATTTTCAGAGGAATACGATGTTTGGTCCTGCACCTCTGACTGCCATGATTGTTAGCTTAGCTGCCATAAGGTTTTGCAATTATAAAATACATTTGTTTCACCATATTGATATTTCTTACTCTAACGTTCCCTTCTCTGTGAAATTATGAGAGTTGTATTAAATTAAGAAGTGTCGGGTCTTGAACCTTCACAAGTGTAAATCTGTTGCCTAATTGATCATGACCACATTATATCTTTTCCAATATGATTCTCTTTGTCTTCGTGGAAAGGATATTAACATGTTAGCAAACATGATTTAAATGCTTTTTGTTCTTGTAGTCTGGAGAAGAAGAACAGTAGGATCAATAAAGGCAGTTGTCTTTTTAGCATTGTCACTTACCCAATATGTTTTGGTAATGATTCATTGGTCAGATTTTGTACTGTGAACTACAGATGCGTAAATACTGTCAGGTGAAATATTTCCAACTTACTATTTATTCATCCAAAAGAGAACTTTAGTGAAGAATACTGGGGAGGAGATGACAAAAGCTTAAAAAAAATATCCTTGCATATTTTGTTCTCAAAATATGTTTTGAGAGTAAGAATATACTTGCAAATACATTTTAAAATTCTGCCATATATTGCTTTGGCTTTTCGTTTCCAATTCTTTTTTCACCCACCAAACAGCCAAATATAGTTATGTGCACACCATCCACAGAAGGTGATTCCTTAGCCTCTGTGCTCCCACACTGTGGATGTGCTGTAGCAGAGAGGTCCCCAGCTCTGCTCCCTCCCCTGCCTTTGTTTTTAGAGTTGGAAAGTGGGCAGATAGCAACCGTCGTCCCAAAGCATGTGTTTTTAGAGTTGGAAAAGTGGGCAGATAGCAACTGTCGTCCCAAAGCATGAGCTGGAAGAGCTTGTGCCCATGGTTGGGAAAGGTAATGTGCTGCAGCAGATACAAAACCAGGCTATGTTCAGGGCCCCCATCTTGTCTCCAGGTTGTTCCTTTGCCAAGAACAGAGATTATTTATGATAATAATAATTGTTGTCTCCAGACTGAAGACAACTCCGTTATAAATATTCTCTATTTTGGAAAGTTTGCACTTTCAGTTCATGTAAGTAGCTCCTTCCTTTACTTTGATACCTTTTTATCCCTCTGCTTCCCAAACCCATCTGTGCCTCAGCAGCAGGGCGGAAAAAGACTATATAACTGTCATTCTTTAAAACTGCAGAGAGCAGAGAGAATGGGAACCCCCTGTGCAGATACTGGTTAGTCTTATTTTATTAGATCTGCTTCCTGAAGGGAAGGCCATGTTAAAGAAAGCGTAGACTGGATTTTACTCTTCACCGTAATAATGCTTCTAGTACAAAAGGTTGGTTGTGGGTTTGTTTCTTTTCTTTTATATCAAGAAGCAGCTGTGCTTGAATTCAGTTTCTCAGAAAACAAATAACTGGGACAACAATGTGCATCTATCATAGAAAGCTGCAAGCATGACCAGAGGCACATGGACCTGGACGTATCTGTACTGTAAAGAGATGATGATTCTTTCTTTCAAGAACTGACTTCACAGTCTACCTAAACAGAGCAAGGATAATCTTGGTGCTCCAGTGTAGCTTGGTGATTCCTTGCAGCATTTTTAAAAGCCAAAGGAAAAATTGATAAATGCCCACTCTCCAGCCTGCTAACAAATGTGTACTGAGGCAACTAGTTTAGGGCCAAATCTTTCTTGCCCTGGCTTTCCCTGAGTTTACCCCTCTCTGAATCCAAGGCTAGAGGTGAGTTAAAAGTGGTTGTAAGAGGACCTTGTAACTCTGGGCTACGGAAGACACTTCCATGTCAAAATGGGGTTACTACAAAAAGCAGTGTTAAAAAACACTGAAAAAAATTGTATAGTTACAATAAAAATAGGCCCAGAAATATATTTTAAGCCACATAAGAACATCTGTCTACAAACCACTCTTGGCCACTAATTCAACCATAAATTAGACCCATAGCCTGTGCTGTCAAGGTGTCCCTGCCCTCTGAAAGAGTCAACAAGAGCAAATCCAGTGTCATCTCCCCTTTGTGAGGCTTAAAAGATTGCCCCATTGGATCCTGGTAAATGAGTTTTAACTACAAGGCTTCATTATTGTTCTAAAATAACTTGCAGGACAAGCAGACTTTCTGAAGAAAATGTCATAGATATGTAATTATAATGCAAGTTAATCCTCTCCTTATCATACCAAATAAAGTGCTTTTGTGAAACACTATCCATGTTCTGAAGACTATTGTGTTTACTGGATGAGAAAACAAATCTCCAAGAGAAAAAGCTCTATCTTTGACTTAAGATACATAATCAATAACCTTGCAAGGCATTCAGGCTACATATTCACTAAGGAGCTGCTTTAATCAAACACATCCATGTCTCTTTTAGGATAAATCCCCGTTGTCAGCTACACTAAAACAGTATTTTCGGCTCTTGTTTTCATAACGTTAGTCCTACATGACAGTTCTGTGTCATCTGACAACCCTAATCCATCTCAAGGTTAGAATCTATTTTGTATTTCAAATCTCCCAAATCTCTGACCACTTAGTTTAAGTAGGATTAACATAAGCACCAGAAACCACAGAGAAGCAACGAAAGCCAAGATTACGCTTTGATCTGCTCAAGTAGACATTTGCTGAACTCCAGCAATACAACGAGCAGCAGGGCAGAGCAGAGCAGGAAGGCACAAGCCTCAGAGCAAAGCTTTGTGATGGATGTGCATTGGTAGAAAATCACCAGACATATTGTGTGCTTCATTAAAATGTTATACTTGGAAAGTTAGGAGAAGAGTACCAAAACTGTTTCTGTCAATGAAGCAGAAGTGGATTTTGCTTCAACACAATCATTACTTCACTGAACAGACTGAAACCACCCAGGAAAATATTCCTCATGATACTGGAATTTAAAACAAAGATATTCCTGGCCCTTTACTTGTGCTGTTATGGATTTGAATAAGAAGTATTTTTCTACCTGTAAGTGGAGAGATTACTTTTAGCAATTAATATTATTGCCAAACTCAGCTGAAAAAGTTGGGTAAGCTGTCTCTGTTGTATGCCAAAACCAGGGAGGCTGGTCCTGACTTTCTGATGCAGGATTGTTTTAAGATTAATTAATAAAATGATTTACTGAAATTGCTCAAATTAATTTTCTGTTTCCTGGACTTAGAATCTATTTTCTAGGACAGCTTTTGAGGTTCAATGTTCATGTGTGTACAGTGCAAAAAGAGCTATGTCCACTGACAAGCCAAGAAAGTATATCATGGTTTTCTACCATTTTTCATGAGAGAAATTTAAAAAGAAATAAATATCTTAAATACTGAAATGAGATTTAATTTTTTTTAATTACAATTTCTTCCTATTCAGTTGTAGCCTTGTATAATCAGTCATCTTTTAATCATCATTTGCCATTTGCATATTTTTTCTTCAAGTCTGATTTTCAAATGGAAGCCTTCCACTGAAGAATGAATGCCGATATTAATCTCATATTTAAAACCACAGAGTGTTGTACATATTCTGAATATGAGTCTTGTTGCCTGATGTTAGAAGAGTATTTTTTTTTAGTTCTGAATAACCGTGGTTTTGCATTCATTATTCTTTTGCATGTTTCTTATACCTTCAGAATAATGGTGTCATATTTCTTATTCCCTGAACTAACTAATATTCCTCACATTTTTATTTTCTGTTGCGGGTTTTGTTTGATGCTGCATTAATGTTGAATGTTCTGGTTTCTCAGTTTCAAGTAATATTAATGAGAGAAAATATAAGCTTTTAAAATAAATGCAAATCCATAAAAAAAACAGGAAAGGAGAAAGACCTCTCCTCTCCTCTCCTCTCCTCTCC
>NW_009699117.1:45165-76798 GCF_000703405.1 Apaloderma vittatum | reverse complement strand
GGAACTAGATGGTCTTTAAGGTCCCTTCAAACCCTGACAGTCCTATGATTCTATGTAGTGACCACGGTTAAAAGGTTTCCTCCTTCTGTCCTGAAAGCCTCCTTGTCTGGCTTAGATGTTTGGTGTGAAACCCATAGAAGTGACATTCAAACACCCTCTCAGGCCTGTAGCAAGGAGGGCTTGTTGAGGGACTCCACCTCATTTATGTTTAGCCACACCGTAACTCCAAAGTCATAGAGCCACATTGAGTGTATAAGGAGCTGTTGGTTTTAGGCTGCAGTTGTTGAAATATTTGAAACTAATGGGAGCAAAAAACCCCCCCAAAACAACAATAGGTTGGAGAAATAGAGAAAATAAGGAAAAAGCTTTTTCGGATTAAACTCATATCCTAGTAAAAGAGTCCTCAGAGGCTGTAGAAGTATAAAGAATGCGTCTTTGACACGGCATGGACAACAGTTACTTTCATTAGAACAAAGCGGATGTGAGGTTGCTAAACCACAGACAAAAATCATAGAAAATTTGCTCCCCTTATCACTGTCCTAAACTCAGTCACTGAGCTGCTCATCCCAAACTCTGCTCTTCAGATTGTCTGTGCACACATCAAGTTTGTGTGAGTATCAGACATCCTTTGAGTCAGACACTCAAGTGTTCACACCTTTCAGAGCTTTCAGTTACCTGAGGGCACAGGTAAGCCTTTAATTGCCCCAACCACACTCACCTGGGACCAATTCCAGGAGCTCTAGTTAAGCTCAGGCTAGGTCCTCTGTCATTGTTTGAATGATGTTGTGGGTGTCTTGGTTGATGGGGACATTGAAAGGGTTGCTCTCTAGTCCTGGCTTATTCCTCCCCGTGGAACAGTTCTGCTTTTGCTGCTTCTCAGCAGTGTCTTCACTCAATGGCTTTCAGATCTTTACAGGGCGGTTTGGTAAGCAATCTTTTTATTGTTTGTTTGTTTGTTTGTTTGTTTTTCCCCAAGCATATGGGTATATATGCAGATGAGCAAACAACTTTTCCTGGGAAAGGCCACAGAGTAATATAAAATTCAGGAGTGAGTTACTTTCAGTAGTTGGGAAAAGAATTAGGAAAACTTAAAAGGTTGTTCTTGGGCCAGAATATGCTAGTGTGTGCTCTTCCTGGCTATGGGAGGTTGTTTTCTTACCTACATGGCTAGAATGTAAAACTAGGCAGCTTTTCCTGGTGCTCCATTCAGACTAAGCAACATGATACTGAGGTCCAGGGAAGTTTGTAAACAGCCAAGTCTGCTGCTGCTCAGCTCAGAAACAAATCCTTGTGTTTCATGGTTAAAGCAAATAAAACCTCTCTCCCATAGGCAAAACTGCTGGCCCTTAAATCAAGCAAAAAAAGGAGGTAAGGTATAAGCAAAAGAGTTGCCAAGCCAGAAGTATTGATAAATGTTGACTTTCATCTCCAAGTTGGCCTAAGTCTTGACCTCTTCTAAGTGTGAGAACTAATTTTATGCCTCTTCCCCCCGAGTTGCCTGTTGTTGACTAATCTGAGGGAAGAGACTGTGGAGTCTGATGTCAGCCTTGTTCTGCTTTGCCAGGAGAGCTATGGTACCTGTTCCTTCTGAACTGCTCTGGGAGTGCTGGAGAATACTCTCTGTAACCCATCTGTCAGATCCCTTTGAGAGAAGGATGCATTCGCTGTATGCTGGAGGAGCTGGATGAAGAGGAAAAGATCTGGGGAAAAAACCACCAGATGACAAAGTGTGGGTAAGTTCTCTTTGGATACAGCATGAACTATTACAAGGTGGAGGTGTCGGGAAATGGGTGGATATTCAGTCAGAGTTGAACCACACCCACAGCATTAAAGGCAGTGATAGTTTACTTTTGAAGAGTTGCAGGTTTAAGGTATGTTTTGGAGGCAGTATGCTCATTTTCAGCCATCTTGCAGGAGATTGAGGAAATAGGATTTGGAGACCTTTGAGATGGTAAGTGGGGAAAATTGTAATTGAGCAATAACATTTCTTTGCCAGAGTTCCACGGAAAGGGACAGTAAATCTCTATTTGCGCTTCTGTAATTAATTTATATAGTCAGGAATGAGGCTTACTGGGTATGGGTGACGTACGGCTTCATTCTTGGTATTAGTTTTTTGAGACTCAACATGATCTCTTTAGAGTTTGATTCCTTGTCTTACTAATTGCCTAGAGTGAAGAGTCTCTTAATAGACAAGTGTGTATTTTGAAAGCCTGAGAATGTAACATGTCAAAGACTGAATAATAAATTTTCAGTTTTTTATAAAAGATGTATTTCTTCTTCCAAAACTTTTTTTTTTTCTTAGCTCCTCTGAACTTTTTACATGCCCACTTGGTGCTAGTTTAAATCACTGGCCTAATAAGACTTGCTC
Organism: Apaloderma vittatum; assembly: GCF_000703405.1. Classification (NCBI taxonomy): domain Eukaryota; kingdom Metazoa; phylum Chordata; class Aves; order Trogoniformes; family Trogonidae; genus Apaloderma; species Apaloderma vittatum. Next base: position 74,430 of record NW_009699117.1, on the reverse strand, counting down.
TCTTATTTCTTATGTTTATTCTCCTATTAACAAACACAAGATGTGGAGAAAGTGTCTTGTCTTTTCTTGTGATCTTAACTATGGGGAAAAAATTGCTCAGCATTAAACTTCAGGTACTGTTGGGGTCAGTTCAGTTCATGGATGCATCTGTTCTCTAAGTTCCCATTTCCTGTCCAACCTGCTTTATTTAGATTCTTTTCACATCCTCCATCTAAGAGAAGTAATACTTCCTCCTTCTCCATAAGCAGACTTTCCCACTTGGGGTGTGTCAGGCTGTGTCAAAACCAGATCCAGAACAGAACCGCAAGGGGGTGGGGGACACTATGAACTTGTTGCAAATGCTGAGTTTCCCCCAAATCTCTTTAGATGCTTACTCACTTCAGCTTTTCCAAGTAACTACTCATGAGAATACCCTGAGTTTGAAGGGCAAGCTCTGAGTGTAGCCTTTGAAGTGAAAATGACATAAATGTACAATGACACTTGTAAAGTATTTACAGATGCCCTTGTAAGTATCTGGCACCTCTGAATTTACTAAAGCCTTGAAGGTAAGAGGCTGGTGTCACTGTGCTGAGTATCTTGGCTCGTTCGAGGTGAAGACTGATAAAGCTGATAAGAGAACATCAGTGTCATGTCCCTGTGTCCTGTAGCTGTTCTCCATGTAACAGCATTGAAACCAAAGAGCAGAAGTGTAAAAAAGTGGTGCCCACTCTCCCCATGGAGACTTGGTGTTGTTAATGTGATTTCTGAAGCCTGCCTTGGAGATACACTAGGCAGACAGAAGATTTTTGTTGCATGAAATAAAAATGTTTTTCATTTGCTCTAGGTGAAGTAATGTGTATATCTCTTGTATCTCCCCACATTACTGACAAAAAAAAATCAGTGCAAACCCTGGCAATACTGACAACACTGTTGAGAAAAGCTGATCTAAAGATTGGTGGATCTATAGGCGTCCATGTTTAAATTCTACTCTGTAATAAATGGCTGAGATGAGAGGTGGTAATACTTAATCTTTTTGGTATCCCCAACCCCTAACATTCTGTGATCCCGTGCCTATACTGCCAGTTTCAAACAGAAGTCCTGTAAGCAGTACTCGGATTGAAAGGAACAATTACTACATCTGTCAATCTTACTCTTGGTTTAGGAGACTTCGAGCTTCTGTGGCAGATCTGACCCGGGGCCTGAGGTCGATGTGACGGTTTCCCTTGGTGTTGAGCAGACAGCTCTGAGTCAAGCTTGCAAAAAGTGTCTCTGCCCTTTGGGCGTAGGTGCTACTCAAGCATTTGGGAAGTCTGACCCTCTGTCTGGCTGTTTCATGCTTGAAAAGCAACTCATGATGAAACACTGACATGTCTAGCGCAAAATCGGAATAATTTAAAAGCGTTATCAGGAACCCCTTCCATATGAGGAACAGAGAAGGGTGAGTGGGAGGAGTCTCGTTACGCGGAACCGACCAAGGACAGTAACGCCTGAAACAGACCATAACAGTGCGTATGTTCCCCAGGCAGCTGATTTACTGACTCAGACCTCTGTCATGCTGCATTCAGCTGAAGCAGTGAAGCTCTGCAAAGCTTTAGTTGCAAGTAGAGCTGCGTTTTCATGACCGAGGATGAACTCATCGTACCGTTCAGCTTTTACCTTCCTTTAGTGATCGCTTCCAGTAGTTGCAAAGCAGACTAAAAAAAGGTGGTTTGGACTGTCTTTCAGGCTTTTAAAAAAAGGAAAAGAAGTATAGTGCTAGATAGCGTAAGACCTTTTCCTTCTCCACCCTTAGAGTCTGAACCCCTGCTGCAGAGTTGTAAAAGTTAAAAAGTTATTATGTTAAAAGCTATTATGCTTGACTGTTACAGATTGCAAGCTACAAGATAGAGAGTGCTGTAAAAATGTTGGCTGGTGGATTTAGTCTTCTCTTCTATTGTGTTCTTCTAGAGCCCAAGTAAAATTATAACACGTTCATGACAGCTTGGTTGCAGATGTGAGAAAAGAAGTAGTGGTTCTCACTCTGTAAGTAGAAAATGTGGAGACTGGAGTGGCTACAGGTCTGTGCAAAGTGCCTTTAAGAGGATGGAACTAAGGCTAAAATTCTGATTTCAAGTCTGGAGCTTTAGCTGGAAGGCCATGTACATCATATTTCCTGTACATGAAACTAATACTTGAGCATTTTTTGTTTCTAACAGCCTTTTCGTAATATGATGAGCTATTTGTGATTAAAAAGCGGCTGTATCCTGCAGAATTGTGTGTGGGTTTGGTTTACACATGACTATCTGGAATCTGTTGCTTGCTAAACAAATGACTGAGCCTCTCTTCTGTCCTCCAAGTTTTGATAATGGTGTTCCTTTATGTTTAAAAACTAATTCTGAGATCTTGGGGTGAGAAAACTGTACAGTATTGTCCTGCGCTCTGCTGGACTGTGTCTTAAGGTACTGTATCATGTCTGATGCCGATGTCTTGCTGTTGTACTCTTAGATGTAGGAACAGGTGAAGCAAAAGTTCCAAAGGCAGATGTAGGATTTGGTGCTGTTACTGTCAAAACTGGAAGGCAGAAGGCTTGAGTTCAAAATAATTGCTTGATTGAATGCTTTTATTATGACTGTTTTCTTTGGATACTGTTTCTCAGCTGGACTGACATTCTGAGATATTATCTGAAGCTGGATTGGGGCTATTTGGATGGAAGCTTTTAAGATAAAAAGACTCACCTTTGTTTGACTTTTTTTTCAGTTGAAAATTGTTCATATTAATACTACCCAAAGTTGTTCTTCATCATTCTTAGACACTCTGAATGTTACAGCTGTACTTACAAGAGCCAAGTGAAACTGAATATTATATGTCTGTGTAGATTGACTGAAGACAGTCTCTTGCCCCGAGGAGACTGGGACTGCAACAGGGGGGCCTCTCAGGGTGGAAGTGACTTTATTCCATTCGTACAAAAAGAGTGAAGGTTGCCAAGTGGTTCACTTATAAATCAGGTGTTTCTGAGCTGCAGGTGATAGAGGCAGGGTTGTACAGGTGTTGCCCTGCTCCAGTTTGGGAGGTCTTGTGGAGTCCCCAGCTCAGGCTGATAGGAGCCAAATGCTGCTGCCTCGGGGCAGGGTTTGGACACAGAGGCCCGAGGCTCACGGGGAAATTGTAGCGGTGGGATCTATGCTGGCTTCTAAGGAGCTCCTGCCCTGTGAGCTGTTTCCGCCCGTTTCCTGGCTTTTGGGACACAGCCCTGGAGAGAGCAGACTTGCAACAACTCTGCCTCTGAGGGCGGCGTGTAAGTGTGCCCTGTTTGCTGAATTAGACTTGTGGACTTAGTTAGAAGATCTCAGGTGAAAGGATCTTCCCTGGTCCCTGCAGCATGGTGTGGAACAGAAGGCTGCAGCTGTCTGTGAAGCTGTACGTTAGCAGACTTTTTTTTTTAAGGGATGCTTCTGCAAAAGTGGGTTGTGCAACCCTCCTGAATGAATAATTTCTGATGAAAGCAATGCCAATGCTATGTTGCTAAACTTGGTTTTCCCATCCACACGTTTTTGTTTTTTTTTTTTTTTTTTTTTTTTAACATGCTAGATCCAGCCTTTTAAAAATAGCAGCTTTAAATAAAACTTCCCTGTGTCTGTTCTGGCACCTTAATCAGTGTGTCAGCCTTTTCTGAAGGGCTGAGCAGCAACTGTAGTTTTCTACAAGGGTTGTGACTGACCAGTGAAAGCTGTAGCACAGTTAACACCCTGAGAAATCATGTTGCAGATTCATGTGCCTAAGGGTAGGGGTTTTTCTTGTTTTTTCTCCCCCTCCACTCCCCCAGTCTTTTGCTGGATTATCAACTCTTACGATTTTATCGTTACCCACATGTTAATTCACGATTCTCAAAGCTTCTCGTCTGAAAGCAAGGCTAGGCTTTGACAACAGTGAAGAAAATTTTCAAATCTGATTGAAGTGTGTTCCAAACTGAGTAGCAAATATTGTATTGCTTATTTAAAAGCTATTTTAAAAAAAATAAATCTCATCAGGGCATGGCTCTTTAAAAACTGACCAAGTTTTCAAACCCTGAAGTACTGTTTTATGTATTTTTTTAAAAAGGAGTCCTCTTTGAAGATGACTAAAACAGTAGTTGTCATAACAGTGGCATTGCTTGCACCTCTCTTGTTTTCTGGCCCTAACCCAATGTTGGGTTTCTTGCCTGTGCTTGCACTTGCGGTTGAATCAGTTATTATTGTATTCCCTGTGACAGAAGAAAACCGATTTCTTTGTAAGATCAAATGAGTGTTGGATCCTTGAATTTCTACAAACCGAGAGCTATAATACAATGCTTAACTGCATTCTTCAAACTTGGCCCTTGTTTAGTTTTGCTTTGCAGTTAAAACAGCACTGGTAAAAGGGAAACTCCCTAATGGCAAACTACTTTCTTACACTGACACACACGTACAGAAGGCTCATTTAAACATTTATACCAGCCTAAGTTCAGTTTGTTTTTTTTTTTTTTCCTCTCTCCACCTGTAACTGGATCACATCCTGTGTCTCAGTCATGCAAATACCTGAAGAATTAAAAAGATGTGGTAAACAAATACCAAGGGAGGTCCAAATGTCAGCTCGGGGCTGGAAATAATTAGTCTTGTAGGCTTTCTCGGCAGCCCAGCTAATCCAGGCATAAAACGGCACTGAGTTTTGTTGTGCTACTGGTAGGGTACAAGCTGTGGGTTGGTTGGAGTGATACATTCATATCCTGAGGTTTTTACTTACCTCTTCATTGATGACAGGCAGCTGTGACACCCGTTGCTGTAACATCTCCGGAGCAACCTAGCAGCAACAATAATAAATGACAACACTAAGGAATAGCAGCGGAGAAAAAAAAAATCGTGCAACAAGCCCAAGAAACTTCTGTCTGTCACATGAGAAACTTCTGCAGCTGACAGTGCTGCCTGCCGCACTGGGCCGTGACCAGTAGATGCCACTGCAGCCCTATTAACAGGGACCACCCCGGCCTGAGTGTCACTGCGGCGCATGAAAAGGACATCTGGTGGCCTTCTCAGTCGTGTTTGCTGATGGTACCCTGTGCCACGCCACCTGATGCTAGGCATGGACGGGATAGACGTGGGGTAAAACCACCTGACGTACACAACTGCATGATTAATTCTTAGGGCAGACCTGCTTCCTAGTTCGGACTCTGGAAAGCTTCATCTCCCTGTCTGTGTTTCCTGCCGTGCCCTTGCCTTGTGATAGAAGTGAGATCCGTGATGGTGTATCTGCCCCTGAGTCAAGGAGTGCCATTTATATTTCTTTCCAGGTTTCTCTTGTTTTGGGCCCAGCCAGCACTGGAGGTGTCTGCCAAGATGCTCAGCATCATGTTCAGGATTTGATAAACACTGGCTATTGCGTGTTTATGAAATAGTGTGCGTGACCTGTTTGAGAGAGAACAAATTCCACTGAAATGTTATTTAATAAACAAATCAGGTTATTCTTTTTTTTTAAAAAAGAAAATCAATCAGAGGAAGTCAAGCGTCTTCTTCTGTTGTTCTAATTTTCATGTGTCCCTCAATATATATTTTTAACCCACTTGACTATGAAGTCTGTCTGGAGCACTATCTATTGAAAAAGCCAAAGTGTAGAACTTGTTGCTCATCCAAAACATATGCCCATAAGAGGCCCTAAATTGCTAGGAGAAAACTCTGTGGTGAGGGTATCTGGAATTAGAATTGGTGCAGCTGTGCTATACAGATGGCAGGAGAACTTGAGAATGTGGTGGTGTCAGACCTACATCATTCATGCTTTTGTGTGGAATTTATTAAGGGCAAAAGGAGTTGGCTGTTGTACCAATCTCTGTTTGGAGGATTAGAGGCTTGCAGATGCTATTCCAGCTGATTTGCTTCAAATGGAAAACTCCTCCCTGTCGCATCTTGTCATCTCTATGAGGCAGGTGTGTGCAGGGGTGTTGTGGTGCTCGTGGAGGTGCTGTGCTCTGAGCGCCTGCAGTGGGGTTGGGTGAACCTCGAGGAGAACACACCGCGAGTGGATTCTCTTTTCCTAGCCTGAGTTCTTCTTAACAGGAGCCCTTTCTCATAAGGGTGAGATTACGTATTCTGGATCAGTTCTGCAAAACGCTTCAACAGATGTTTAATTTATGGAGATGACTGGGCCTGTGAAGGCATTGCTTTGTGCTTTGGCCTGATATGAACTCTTCGCTAGAGCAAAGGCGCAGATCAAATGGGGAGGGACTTTTACCGTGGCTGACACTGAGAAGGTGGGCTGTTTTGCCTAAAGAATACCACAGATCCCTCATGATTTCATACAGACAGAGGCTCATCCTAACAAATGCACTCCTTTTGGAAGCAATTAGGCAAGCCCCAGTTATCAAGCCTTGAAGGTCTCAAGTCTTGAGCTGCACCTTCCCAAGAATTAAATCCTACCCCAATATTCTGGCCTTATCAAACTGGCTCTGTGCCCTGTTTCATTATTTCATTTGTTACTTCGGGGTTTTTTTGTAGTTTTGAGCTCTTGTGAGCATGTAAGTGATATTATAATTCTTAAAAATATGATATATCTTAGGAATTGGATCAGAAGTTGTGGTAGTTCTTCAGGGATTTGACAAAACTGAATTGGAGTTGGGATCTTCTAAAAGAAAGCATGTCAATGCACTTAGGAGTAAAGCAGTTTAAATGAAGCTTCTTTTTTTGTGTAGCCAGATCTTGAAAAATCTTTTGCCTGTGTATGTGGATTCTTCTAAACTGGTTACGCTAATGTGGTTGTTTCTGTAATTTAATTATCTCTGCACTCAATAAGAACAAGTTAATTAAAAGTCTTTTCTTTTGTTAGTTGAAATATATTAGTTTTTCCTATGTGGAACTCTGTGGCTTTTGTTTGCTCCTCTTGTCATAGGCTGTTTTTGTTCAAGGCAGCTGTGCTTTCTGTTGCATAACAACTTAACATAGCTGGCTTTATAGCTCTTCCTTTTTATGGGCTGGGCAAAGTTACCTGCAGGGATTTGCAAATGCAGCTCAATAGTGTGAAAACATAAGTCCTGCTCCTATGTCAAAGTTTGCTCCTGAGTGGCCGATCAGTTTTGCTTCCAGTCCCTTTGACAGGTTGTATTGCCTAAATGCGTGTGAGGGGAAATTACTGGGCTTTCAAGCATAGTCCCGGTACTTTGGGGTTGGAAATGGTGTTTTGTTTATAACCAGCAGAGTTTTTATTTTAGAAAGCTCTTGGGAGATGAGCTTAACCCTGGGCTGCGGTAATGTCAGGACTGAACAGGGCTGGGCGCAGTTTGTGTTTAGGTTGGCGACAGACAGTCCTTCAGAGCTGCATGACTCAGTAGCTGACACACTTCCTTCTGGGTAGGAATGCCACAGCCCATTGGTACGAGGTACTGTACTGCTCCGTGAGTCATTGAGTCCAAAGCACTGAATTTTTCCTGGGCATTAGAGATCATTTGGCTCCCTGCGTAAAAGCACGGCTTTGCCTGGCTACTCTGACTAACCCCGACTCCACTAAGCTCCTTCCCCATGCAGTCCCCTCCTTGGCATCGTTTGCCCTTTGTGTTCCTGCTAAAATGCTGTGGATTCATGATGTTGGTACAGAATAGCTGGTCCTTTTTGGTACTGTGGAGATCTGTGTATTTTTACAGCTAGAAACTAGAAGGCTAAATAATCAGATAGTGTAAACTGGATAATTTATTTTTATTGTCAGCACACGTGGGCTGGGGATCTTCTGCCTTCTCTGAGTTTCCTTCTTCTTCCTAAGAAAAGTCCTTGGAGTAAAATCCAGCACCCAGAAACTTCAGGGTTCCTTGTCTGTTTCAGGAGCAAGAAGCAGCTTATTCCCTTTAGCAGGCCATGAAGCTTTGAGCTTTGAGCTTTTCAGATTCCTGAGGATATCAGTAGATGTGTTTATGTCTCCTTGTGTATCTCTTTCAGAGTGACCTCCTCCTTGTGTCCCAGTGAATGGCAGGTGGCCTCCTGCCCTGAGAAGGGTGAAATGCTTGCATTGTAGCTGGCAGGCTCGCCACATGCCAAGGCTGCAGTGACTCAAGGATATTTTAGCAGCTTTCTGCTCGAATGCTATTTATGTCCGTCTGCTTCACGGTTGACTAGAGGTGTTGGCGGTCACTTTATGCTATGGAGCAGCGAGCTCTCCCGTTGGACCTATGCAGACCTGTGGGAATTCACTAGTTTTAGAAATGGCAGGCTCTGAACTGATGAGGATAGAACAGGAAAACACAGAAATGTAAAATGGGTGGTCGTGCTCCTAGGACTCTCAACAGATTTCTAGATCTGCACCTGCTATAACTTGCCATCTGTGAGGATTCATGGTAGTTCTTGGAGATGTCCTCTTTCCAGAAAGATTCATGTGTTAATCATGAAGCTTTAAGTAAAATTTCTTACTTGTGTATGTGACCTGTCAGCTCTCATCTGTGTTTGATCTAGAATTCTTTTAGGAATATCCAAGTGTGAAGGAAATGCTTGTCCTTTAGGCAGAAGTAGAGGCTCTAGTCCTAGATAAATATTCCATAGTTTTTACAAATATCTTATTTTGATAATATGTTTTTTAAAGTAACTTTTCCAAGAGCCCTACTTCTGCTGTTATTGACATCTTGATTGAGTTGATGGCCCATTTTATCTGGTGTTTTGGTTGGGGTTCTCGGGTCAGGCTTCTAGCCCAGAGAGAAACCGGAACTTTTCTTTTAAATCTACTTTTCCAAGTTTAGTTTCAAAACTGAAAACTTAGATACAAAGGAGGTGTCTAAATGGAAGAAGGAAACTGTAGAGCTTTACCAGTCTTAATCCTTCCCTAGAACTTCTCTGGAAATTAAGGTGACTGTCATTCCAGTGTTTGAAATCTTCTAACATAATCGTTCTTAACATGTTTTGAGATGTTATTCTGCAGTTGTCCAGTATTTACATGTTTAATCGGATTTTTTCAAAGCTCAGTTACATTTCTAGGATGAGAGGTTAGCAGTTAATAAGTCTTTGACAGCAATAGGAGTCTCGTCTTAACCCACTTACTGATTCAATACCTGGAAAACTCCTCAAAGGTCTCGGATTCAGTATTGCTTTTAAGTGGATACTTGCAATAATATTTGTAGCTCACACAGTGATACCATACTGTGCTTGTTCTGACCTCCCTTTAAGGACCTGTTCCAAAACCAATTTTGAAAGAAGCAGAAAGTCTTCCATTGATGTTGTGCTTTAGAACAGATCCTAGAAGAAACTGCAGAGGAAGCGATAACATAGTGGTGGGTCATGTGTCTTGTGTCTGCAGTGCTGGGGAGCTGATGTCATGTTTATTAGAAGCCAAGATCAGAGTTCACAGGCTCAGGAAATGTCTGCAGAGTTTAGGAATGGTTTGTAACTTCTATCCCAATGACAGGTTTATTTGGCACTTTTTGATAAGTGGCCTGTTTGAAATTTCCTCTCCAAGTAAGCAATTTGTAATTCCCACTTGAAAGGGCTACTGTGGGGGATGGTGATGGGGCCATATTTGAAAACCATTTATGGTTACTAACATCCTGGCATCTGTCATCCAGGAGTCCTGTGCCTTTATAGTTTTGATCTGTCCAAAATGACTTCTTTATATAGAAACTGGAAAACTCTTTGTGCCCTAAGTGCAGATAAAAATATTTATGGCCCCTTAAAATGTATAAATAGAATTGGTGACTAAGCTAAAGGATCATTAGAAGTAGTTCCTCTTGTTTTCCTCCATTAAATGTCCTTACTTTAGTTTGATCTCCTTGTCTCATACAACTCTTACGCTGCTGTTTTCACTGTTCCTTGCCAAAACACCATCACTACGATCCTTAAAATCTGCCAATTTTGAGCTGTTGCACTGATTCACAATTCTCTTATCCTAAGCCTGGCTTCTGCTTTCTTAAGCAGCAACATAGTTGTTTAGCAGGTGTATGAGGTTTCTTCTACTGATGACTTCTATTGGTTGATGAAGAAAATTAGGGAAAAACTCTTGGTGTAGTGGTGGTGTAGCTGCAGTACTCTAAGGATGTCAAGAAAAGAAAATTTATTGGGAGAGCTAACAGCTTTTCTTAGACCAGCTTGTGTAGCTGGAAAGAGCAAACAGACTTGGAACCTTAGGGGATCCAACAAAGTGAATCTGAGCCAAAAAGTTTGTTCGGTGTTCTAAATATGTTGGCCAATTCTTGTTTACTTTCCTGAATTTAAGCTATACTAGGTTTTATTTCAAAAATTCCAAGAGATATTTAGGGAGCTGTTACCAAAACATAAGCTCTTCAGAATCAGCACTTAAGGACACGGAGGAAGCCAACAAAGCAGTTGTCAATGCCACTGTGTTTAAGGAGGATTAACAGGAGTTACTAGATGTACTCTGAGTACTCTGAAAATCTAGATTTCAGTATGTGTGCAATGCTTGTAAATAAAACCCAAACTCCTGTGTTGTTTGTGTGCTCTTGATAGTACCTAAATTCGTTTTTGTGCTAAGGTCTGGTTGGACAAATAATGTCTTTATTCTGATGTTTACAAAATCTAAACAGATGGAAGAGACCTGATTTGCCTGAAGACACACGGAGGACAAGTGATAAGGTTAGGAGAATCTGGCTTCCGTTTCTGTTGTGCTGCCCTGTTCTCTCGGGCATGAAGTTACATAGGCTAATCTTGAATCATATTCAAAATTATTTCCTGACCTCTGTCCTCATTGAGGTAAACCAGGGAAGACTATCCAAATAGCATTTTATACTAGTGGTGATTTTCTTCTATTCTTGGCTTTCTATTTAGTGACGTATTCATGATGATGTCTCCAGAATAACGGGGAAGGTACTGCAATTCAGCGTTGCAAGTTGAGTCTAGTTCCTGCCAGCAGAGGACATTGTTGTTCAATAAATTTCTCCAAGAGGCAGTCTTCTGACATTTGCTGTTTAGCCTAATATTTTATAGAGTTTTGGACAGTTCTGTTAAAAAAGCCTATTTTTGTGGAAGATGGAACGCTTCTGCAGCTTTAGAAGAAGAATTGCAACTTAATTATCTTCCAGGTCCTGGAAGCAGAGTGCTTTTTGTCGTGCTGATTTTCAGCCAGTGAAGCACTGCTTATGGAAGTGCTGTTGGTTGACACCAGTACTGAAAAGACTGTGTTGGATAAGCAGTCTATTGAAATCTAGAGAATCATTATACACCTGTTATTAGCGAAACTTTCACCTGCACATGAGGGATTTAAAACTGATAGCTTTGAGAAAAGGGAATTTGCATGTGCCTTGTGCAAGGGTACCTTTGACAGCAGCAGTAGTCTAATCCTACCCCAGAGTGCTCAGAGGGCAAAAGTTGCATTTGTGCAGCCTTTCCCGGACACCTGGTGTGGAGGTGGAAGCTGAGGAACAATTAAAAAAAAATAAATCAGCATATTTATATAAAGGAATCTTTATTTGGCCAACAAGAGAAATGGGAGTCCATGCAGACATGGCGTGGCCTTGAGTGATGTACACAACAGGGTAGGCTTTGAGGTGTTGATAAACTTGAAAGCTGTCCTTGTTTATGTGTCGTTAGCTGACCCTGAACTGAGAGCATGTGTGCAGTCAAGTGTCTCCTGTGGGAGGTGAGCCCCGTAATTCTGAAGACTTTTGAAGGGCCAAAACCAAACAAGCCAAGCCAAACCATCCCACCCCCTCTAAGGGTGAAAATAGAGATTTAGAATATTTCTTTTTGAGAATTCACCTCAATTTTGTGAAATTATTTGCTAGATAAAAGTCACGTGAAAGCTAAATACTCGCTGGTTTAAAAATATTTCTGTTGTTCACTATAGTAGAACAATCCTTTAATTCACTATTAAGTTTTAAAACTAAGATGGAAGGGAAGTTTGTAAGCTGACTTCAGTTGAAATCTTTTGTGACCTCTGCTGCTGTTGGGCCAAGAGGGAGGATTCAATTCTTTGGTAGTGAGCCAACGAGCATGTTCTTTGTCCAGCTTTTCCTTCAACACTTCTAATGCCTACTATTGAGCGTTACTTTGTTTCTAATGAGTGCTTGAACCAAAAGGGCCTGATGCCACTACAAACCCCGAACTGTGGCCTCCTATCCCAAACAGAGCAGTGTGCCCTTCTCTTGCATTGGGGAAGTTATTCTGCCTCAGCACTGTTAAAAGGGATTACAGCAGGACAGGGATGTGTTTGACAGGCCCTGCTCTATCCGCTTCAGTTGCACCATATTTATGTTGTCTGAGGATGTGGCTTTGGGTTTTGATTTCAGTTGTTGGTTAAGTCAGGGAACCTAAGTTTCTCATCTGTGATGCCATTGGGTTTTTTCTTTGCATGAAATCTGCTTTAAAATAAGGAGTGTAACTGACTAAATGTTGCTCTTCTGATGGATTTGTTCTCTTTAGGGACTCTGTGGCCAGATGCCTCCTGAACGCTACCAAAGCCAATTGTTTGCAAATTTTTTTTTTTTTCTGAAGTAGTAGTTGATCTCTGTAGAATGATGGGTGAACTCCTCCGTGGGGAATGATCTTCCCTGCCAAACACGGAGACAGGCACACCGGGACTGACTGTTGGTATAGACCGGTAGCCCTGATGTCAGAGACACTGACAGTTTGCAGTTATTTAGGGCTTGGCCTCAAAAGTATACCTAGACCAAGTGTTGGAAATAGGTCTTTAAGCAGAAAAAAAAGGATGGCTAAAAACAAAACACCTGAATCTTGTTTCACAGGGGAAAAGAAAATCACGGGCTTGTAAGGAAAGATGTGGTGAGCTTCATTCTTTGTAGCTTCCTTTCTTACTCTCTCCCCAGAAGTTCAAGAGATCTGCAAAACCTCAGGTTCCACAAAATATGACTATGCCTAATTATAAGACTGAAGTATTAATATTGCATACAGCAGTAGGAAGTGTGACGAGGAAGCACCGTCCCCTTTGTTGAACACCCCATTTTCAATAAAAATAGCAAAATCAAAGGTCACGTTAGGAAATGTGGAAGTCTCGTGAGTCTCGGCATCTTCTGGAGCAATTTCTTCCATTGCTAGGTACCATCAGCTTCCTGTTTGCTGAGAAACACTGTAACATCTGTGGGAGACAGAAAGACCTGCTGTGTGTCCTCCTCAGCTGAACCTCAGGGCCTGGCAGCTGGGGAAAAAGGGGCGTGCTCCCTAACGCTACTTTTTCAGGTTTGCTTTTAACATTTGCACAAACCTGGCGATGCCCAAACAAGACAGAGGGCAGCCTGGACTGCCTAAACCACAGAGTGGCAGCTGTTGTGCTGGTTTTCGGGTGGGCGCTGCTGCTTTGGGACTTCTTGCGTTCTACGGGTAGAATACAAGAAGTGTTCTTGTGTTCTGCTGGTCTGGCATCTCGCTTGGGCAGAGCCCCAGTTAAAGTTAGTAGGTCTTGGCTCATTATGCGTGAATTTTGAGAGGTTGAAATTGATGTTAAAGTTCAGTGGTAGAGAAGAATTAAAACTCGTAAGACTGATTTATTTAGTGAACTTGATTATGTCACAGAGACTGGACTATGTGCATCCTTGCATGGTTAAGAAGGAAGGACGCAAGAAGGTTTTGAAATCCCAGTGTCGTTGAGTGTTCCTGGCCGAGTGGTTTAAGGAGCGGCTGAAGGCACAGGCTTGCTCTTTCTTTCAGTGCTGGTTGGAAGTGGCAAGTTACAAATGAGAGACATTTCTTGTACGGGTTGATGGCATTGGTGTGTTCTCTGTGTTTGCTGGAAAGGGATAGGAGGCACGTTGGTACCCAACTGTGCTTAAGAGACTCGTTTATGTATTATCAATGGGTACTCATGCCCTTGACTATCAACTATATTGCTTTGGATGTACAAATCTAGCTGGGATGGTGTCCTGCTTTTGACATATCAGAGGAAGCAGGAGAAGTATTTGTCTTTTCCATATTCCTAAAGGTAATGGCCCATAATAGAAACGTTAATGTTTGCCTAATAATTTTGTTTAGTTTGATCTTACAGGTCTGTCTAGTCTCTTTTTTTCTGTGTGAGACTCGCATCTGGCCCTCAGCCCTGCTCTCCCATCATACTACTGACAACACGTACATTTTAAACATCTCGGCTTTCCTCTGAATTCCCCAGCTGCCTCTGCTTCCAGCCATCCACATCTGGCGTTTGTTAGTGACAATCCATGGCATCGCAGATCTCTGGCCGTCCACAAACGCAGTCCTCTGCTACGACTGCGTCCTGTTGTGTGACTTGGCTTGTAGGACACATCCCTCTCATGATCTGAGGTGGCAGATCCTGATGCAAAAATCATTAAGTCCCTTACTTGTATCTTAAACTGCTTTTTATTTGAGGTATGAGATAAACCAGCCAAATGGAAGCTTAAAATTAACATTCTCAATGTTTTTTAATTATTTCTCATAAATTAGCTTTAGTAAGTTAGAATTTTTGAAGCTGCAACCTTAATATGGCAGATGAAAGAAAAACTTTAAGTGGTGCCCGAGTGATTTGTTTTCAAAAACAAAGGATGATTAGTAGCTCCCATCAGCTCGGTGAAGGTTATGGAGGGCCCAGCACTGTAGAGAACTGGGTTGTTTTTTTTCTCCAGTTCATCAAAGTCTTTTAAGTACGCACTTATCTTAATCCTGTGCATAATGCTGCAGGATGGTATAAGTTAAGAAGAAGTATTAAGCTTCAGTTTTTCAAATGATGGTCTATTTTTTTTGTGCTAGCATGAGCACTGTGCATCAGAGGATTCAGTTTTGGAGTTGCTCGTGCAGACAAGTAACTCTTGCATGTTTGCGTACCAGTGCTGTCAGCGTGCAAAAGAAAGACGGACAAAGATGACTTCATGCAAATTCGGGTGTCTTCAGTTGAAAGTCAGCCCCTTCGTGAGAACTGCTTGGGAATTGGCTTTGTGAAGTGACTTAAAGTACCTTCATCTCCAGTCTTCAGTCTTCTGAGGACAGCTGCTTCTGATGTGACTGTCTTCTCCTTTTATTTGTACAGCAAGGTTAACATATTTGCTCTTGTTCTTTAATACAGAACAACCGAATTATTTTGGTGTTAGTGCATATGTGTAGTTAAAAATGGATGTCTGCATCTAATGTGGATGTGTGTGTATGTATGTGTCCGTTTTTAGAAGATTATTGGAAGCAGCTGCGGGGAGAAGAGAAACAAAGCCATGGGTTTGCGAGCCAAACAATTAACATAGGAGGGGAATACTGTAGTTACATCAGTCTTTCTTTAAAAAGCCAGAATTTCTCCCTTATTCCCTAACGTACATTATTAATTCTCTTGGCATGTAACATAGCAAAATGACTGCGTTTATGAACTTGACTACTTCTTTTAACAAGTTCCAATAACTGCTTCCTAAACCTTGTGTTTTTATATCAATTACATACAGTAAGCATTGAAATCAACCAAAGAGAACTGCTGAGGCCAAGAAGGGTTATTTATGTTAAATGAGGATTGCCAACTGCCAAAAGTAAAATGTGGATATAATTTTATAACACCATTTTATAATTAAAGTCATAAGTGAGGTTTCCTGCTATTGTTTAAAAATGTGTCAAGATAAATTTAAATCAAGGACGAAGGCTCAGAATGGGCTACTACAGAACGTATCAATACAACAAAGATGGTACAGCGAACATGTCTGTTGCAAAAGAAAAACATGTGCTAACAATTTCAGTGAAATAATTATATTTATTGCATATAGATTCTGTTCTAGGAACTATAACCACTTAGAAACTGTTTTCATTCATGTCAGAGTGAGGTTAATTTGTTGTTACTGTGTGTCTATAGATAGATTTTACTGTCAGAGAAATTTAATATGTTGGTTTAATGATAAGGCAGACTTCTAGCCAGAGCAGACTTTTTTAAAAGGCCAAGAAATCCAGAAAAAGTTAATAATTTTTGGCTAATATTTATGTGTCCGTAGCACTTTGGAGTTAATATTGTATCAAATAAAGAAAACAAAATTTGGCAAGTAGGTATCCACTGGCCAGATTCAGGAAAATGTTTAAGCACCTGCTTATCTTTAACAATTTCAGTGGGATGTTGATTTTAATAGGAGTTAAGCATATGCCTGAGGACTTTTATAGGGATTATTTTTTCAGTTGTGGTCTAAATTTGAAGAGCAAATAATTTCAATTTCTCAAATTGAGCAGGAATTGTAATAGTCCTTTGTTTTAATTTACTCATATGTGATTTTGCTGTTGTATCGTCAAAGCCACTTATTTCAGAAGACTTTAGGGCTGATCCATTGCAGCCTTTTCACACCCACATTTGTAAGAGTTAATCGCTAGAACATTCCTGACTTTGGTAAGTCATGTTCATGGAATAGGTAAGTAATTTCCAATGTATCATTTCATACATCGCTTTGCTAATACAACCCATGTGTTTCATATCAGCACCGAAAGGACATTAATCAGTACACACCGCTCCGGCCAGACGTATTCTGTGCAAAGTCCCTGGTTACATCTCAAATGTCAATATGTGGAAAAAGATGAATAATAAAATGCAATAGATATCATTTGTTACACATGCCATTTGTAAGTTCATTGTAAAATAGATCCCATAGAAAGAGCTGATGGTAATGCAACGTTGAAGTTACGCAGTTAAGCTCTCAGAGGGAAGAAATGCCTCGGTCAGACATACAGTTTTAATTCTGCTGCTTTGTGCACATGCGTTATTTTCACATAGACTTCAACAATAGAATCACAGGTTATTTCTCCAGTGACACAATATTTTTTCCAAACTGGAAAAAGCTTGGAAGCTGCACAATGCAGGAGCCATTCATGTCCCTATGAATTCTACCTCATGCCTAGAAAATTTCAGCCAATATGTGTGCATTTTAGAGTTATTCCTGACTTCTGAAAACAGGGGTGCTGGAACGGAAGCAACTGTATAACCGTAGCATAAGAGGTCACAGTAGCCACTAGTCTGATAAAAGCTGAAAAATGTTCTCATTAGTGATGTTAATTCTAATTTGATTTGTTAATCATTTGAGTCAGATTTATTTAAAATCGGATTTCCCTGTCCCTGGGGGAAGAAAGGAGGAAGTGGTGCAAGAAGCGATTGTGAGGCAAGGAGAAATGAAATGGGATGTCAGGGACAAGGAGCAGCGAGAGGAGGTGCTGGCACAGGAGGGAAGTACTGGGGCCTGGAAGGTGTATCCCTGTAATCAAGTAAATAATTAAGTCTAAACCACCCTGACATGTTCTAGAAATCTGTGGCAGGGGATTACACAATCTTTCCAAGTAACTCTTGGATTTTAAAATCTTTTTGACCTCTCAGCTAAATTTCTCATTTCTAAAATTTAGCTCCTTACTCTTGTCCTTTCCACAGGGAAAAAGGGAACAAATAATTGACTGCCCCCACCAAATTTGGTGTCCTGCAAGATGCTTCTTTTACTCTCTCTCCTCTCTAAATAGTCTAGTTTGCTAAAATTTGCTGTTATTCCTGTTGTTTTTTTCAAAGATATTTAACAGGTCTCTAGCTTCTCCAACTGACCAATGTAACTTAAAATTCTGATTTTGTTGTCCGAAGTACTTGCACTCTCTCCTGGTTTGGTATCATCCTGTTGCATTTTTGGTTTTTGTTTGGTGGTTTGGGTTTGGTTTTTTTTGAGCGGGGGCACTGGTGATGGTTGTTTCTTTGTGGATAGGTTTTACTTGAAAAAGTTTTTCTCAAAGGCACTTTAAAGACTTCTGAATACTATTACACCTGATAGATGTGTAGGATGAATTCAGACCTTCGTGATTGCATTCTTTCGGTCTCCCAGTGAATGGTTAACGACTCATTGAATGCAACTTTTCAACCGCTTGTTTTGCTACTTATAATCATTTCACAAAGAGCATGTTTTCCCTTGCTTTTTTAGAGAAGCTGTGTTCTGAGAGCGATATTCAAGGTCTTGATTGCTGCTGTATAATCTCTTTATGTACTGCAGCCCAATTATCTTGTGAACAGTAGAATTTTCCTTTTGTTCTGTTACATGTACACAAGGTATTTCTTACTTTCTTATTTGTATTGTAGGGGTTATAATCAGGTATATAGAATAGGCTAGATGTTCCCAAACTGTTGCCATCTCTTAAAAATCAGTAAAATTATACTCTCTGATCTCCTGAAGATCAATATTGGGTCTTCACTGAACACACTACAGATAACCGGGCATGGCTCAGGGTCTTCCGTTTAGCTTCTTAAGTGCCCTCAAGTTACCACGTGTGGCTGATCTGGATATATTTAACTATTCCAAATACTTAACATGATTTTTTTCCATAGACTGGACTGTGCACTTACTCTCTTGCTATTAAGTTCAGCTTTAAGTATCTGATCTCAATTAACCTCCTTTTAAAAACTGGAGCAGGAAAGGCAGGAAAGATGTTATCGACAATCAGGAACAGCATCACAGATGCCCTCTCCTATTAAAGAGTTTACTATCAATAGCCTGAGAAGGCAAACATGGAAATGTCTTGGACCGTTTAGAGAAAGAGCCTCTGCTGCTGGAGGGGGGAGCTTATACTGCCAGAAAGCTCAAATATTTGTGGGTTACTCGATGTGAGAGCAGATGACTGAGGTGAAATCACAGCCTCCTGCTTTTAACAGCAGCAGGAAGCATTTTGTTGTGCTACTTCCCTGGGTACTCTCTAATGACAAAAAAATTGCACATTTCTGTCTGGTGAAATTCAGTCGGAATCCTCGGTAGCTGGACAGAAATCAGGCTAGACGTAGCTGCTTAACATGGTTTGCATTACATACTAGCTACAGATACTGCCTTCAGGAGAGTATGTACATGGAATATTTTGTCCTAATTGACTCCAGTCTGTGTCACCAAGAGGTTTCTAATCTTTCTTCTCTAAGTTAATATCCTATAAAGAACACGAGGCTTTTCTTTTCGTGTATCTTTTCTTCTATAGATACAGAAGAATTCTGAGAAACAAGTAAAGAAAATACAGATTAAATTACATTTTTTAAGCTGAAGTAAAAGGGAGCTTAGGATCAGTCCAGAGTTAGCTAGTGAAGAGGCACTGGAATTTGGTGGAGCTGCCACTTCCACAATCAGAAAGATGACTGCAGTTGTTGGGAGCTGCAGCAAATTTGTATTTGCATGCTGGGCAGTTGTAACTGAGTAGCAGATCTTTAGCAGGTGAGTCGCCAAACTGACTTCTCGAAGCTCTGCTGTGGAAGAATCTGCATGTGAATCTCTCAGTTAGAAATAAAAATGCTTGTTCTTTCATTGTGTGGCGATAACTGCCATGTGTTGATGCATACTCTGAATTTCAAAATGAACTTAAAACTCTTGTCACTCTGCTTACGCTTAGCATTCTTCCTGTGGAACACGGGCATAAGCTAAAACCTGGCTGCAAATTGGCCAAGCCTCCACCTTCACCCCAGATGCCTGTGTTGGCCAGGGGCCAGTATTATGTTTAGATGGCATTAGTGAGACTCATTGTGAATTTTATGCCTTCATGGTAAAGTACGTGATGTGTTTGTGTTCCCAGTCTTTGTCACAGCTAAACACTGGAAAGTCTATTAAAGCTTCTATCTTTACATGAGGTAGGAAGTCTCAGTTGCTGACAGAACACAGAGAAACTAACTTGTATAGAAACACCTTGACAGAGCAAAACACTGGTCCTGGATTTCAGTGACTGATTTTCTTTTCCGTAGCTTTTAATCTTTCTAAAAAAAAGTGAGTTTAAAAGCCACTTGAGGACCATGCCAGAGGAATGCGTGGCAATTCAGAGTCCCTCTTTCCATCCAGAAATCATATCCTGGGTCCCAATGCATCACTATTTGTATTGATGGGTCAGCATTTTACAACAAAGCCCTGTTTACAAAAGGAAAAAATAAATCTAGTTCTTATTTGTTACAGGAGATCAATGTTGTTCTGCACAGTGCTTCCCTTGCTCTCTGACTGGCCCTTGGAGCTCTGGCCTACAAGAATGGTGAATAACTTCTGGTCTCTCTGGGCCTGCTGTATATTCTAATTTGGTTGTCATAGCTTTCCTCAACAGCTTGTACAGCTCTCCCGTGGGTCTTGTGCATCATGAAATTGGTGGCAAAATTGTTAGGTGATGTGGAGCTAGAATTTAGAAAAGCATTCTCAAAAAGCTCCTATGAAACTCGCCTGGTTTCATGGTTCATTAGAAACTTTAAACTCCTGCCACGCATGTTGAAAGATTTGCTTAAGTCAGTGAAGTCGTTTGAGTGAAACCTCATCAGGCAAAACTGGTGGTTCCACTGAGAATCCAGAAGAATATTACCAGTTTCAAACAGCTTTTGCTCTGAGATTTCTTTGATTCATTTGGATCTGACACAGTAGAGCTGTGGAGCAACTTGAGACAAAATACTTAAATGATCTACAAAGCAAAACCACAGAATTTTTGAAGTTATCATTAGAGCTGTGTTGAAAACTAGATGGTTTTTTGAAATGAGAGGGGAAATATGAAACTAGGGTCTGCAAAATTGCCTTACTATGATTGCCGTACTAAGAAGCTTAAACCCTGGAAACTTCACCAACTGCTAAGCTTCATCAGAGAATTCAGACTAGCAATCATTACTGCAGCAACAACTACACCTCCTAGTCGAGCTAGACCCTATGTCAATAAATACATGATAGATTAGTCCTCATCTTGGAAGGTTGAACAGGCACAGGAGAGCTCTTCAAGTGAGCTTGAAGATTTGTTACCCAACCTTTATTGAAAGTCATTAATAATTTTAAGCTGCTTTAACAAATCTTTGCTGCAAGAGTCCAGTAAGATCCAGTAGATAAAAACGAGAGAGAGTGGTCTGAGAAAATGGGGATCAAAATGTACTTCAGCTACCAATGGACATCCTTGGGCATTTCCTTTAGACCCTGCCTTCGAGCTGTGCCTGCAGTACTCCTAATGCTGTATTTTCATTATGTTTTAGTCACAGCCTTCTGAAGGTTTTCCATAGATGTTAACACTGGTGCTTCTACATTATTTTGATTTTCATAATCTGCTTAAATACCTCAAAAGTCTGTTTTCCTGCCCACGTGGTCCAATTGAGCAGGCTTGCCTAACCAGATGCTTGTAGTGAATCACACTCGAAGACTGAGATACTTCTACCATCCTCCTTGGGAGGAGGCAGCAGTTACATATTCAGAGTTTACACCAAATGAGAATTCTTCTGCCTGTAGAGGAGTATTGGAACACGAGGCAACTAAGTTACAACACCTGTCATACTGGAGTGGCATTTTCAGATGGTTTACTGCCAACTGGGACCTTTTTTTTTTTTTTTTTCTGTCCTAGGAAAACATTACCTTTTCTATGGAGAAAGCCCATCTTTCAGCTTGCTGCACCCCAACAAGCACATCTGGAAAACTGTTTTATTCTGGGAGTGATTCTTACCCACACGATGGTGGCAGCTTGCTTCAGTTTGTTTCCTTTTCTTCTCACAACTGCCTGGTGTCACCCCTTTCTTTCAGTGCCTGGAACCAAGAAGATCAGCTTGTGAAAACTCCTGCTGTTTTCTGTCTTTGTAAAGGAAACCAGGAAAGGGAAACGACACCACTTAGGATCCCATTTAGAATCTGGATCCCACAGGATTTAACTCTCATCTGGCCAGTTTCTCCCTTGAATTATTACCCACCACCCAGGGAAGTAAGCAGGGCGTGTCTTGGCTCAGCATATCTTACTCTATGCTCAGAGTACTCTTGTCTCCACCATCATCAGGTGTTGCAGAAGCACACGTTTAAATATAAAGCCCTTTCTGGTATCGCTAGAGCAAGGGGAACGCTGCCTTAAAATCCATATTAAATGAACCTAATTTCCTCTGAGATGTTAACTTGAAATCAGTGTGGCACGTTAATCAAAACAGATGTTTTCTAAATGCATCAAACAGGATGTAGAAAATTTAGCTATTTAATGCAGATTCAAAGGCAAATTCCTTATAACCACCATGGAAACCGTGGCTGTTTGCTAAGTACTGCATAGTGATGCTGTGCTTTTTAAGTGCCACTTGCGGACTTCTGCACACTGTTGCCTACGTACTGCAGACTTATTTAAAGCTTAGTTATACAGAGGCACTAAAGATAGTTGGCCAAACCTTGTTCTTGGGGACATGATTAATATATCCTGCCAAATTCTTAAATAGATGCAGGGTCAGATCTAGTTCCTGTGTAGGAGCAAGGTACTTTTATGTATATTGTATGTTCTGTTCTGGAAGCTTTGCTATTAAATTCAGTAGTTTTGCGCAAAAGCATGATACAGATGGAACTGAGGAGTTCATGTTGATACTTAATGTCTTTTAATTGCAAGTTCTTTGAATCTGTATTTGATCAGACCCATGTCTAACCCTTACATTCACTATGACTCAGAACCAAAAACCAGCTGTCTCATTTCTTCTGATTCCAACAGAGGTGAAAGCAAATCTTCATAGTCCACAATACCTGTTCGTATATATCTACTATTGAAGTAGGTGAATAAGTCTGGTTTATGCAATAACATTTTAGTTGGGGATTAGTCAGTCTGAACCCCCCTCTTAGTTTCTCTGAGCTTTACAAAGGGATCGGGTTAGAGAACAGTTTTAAGCAGACAGTCATGGTACTTTAGCATGTATTACATCTGATCTGCAGTTTTGCATTTCTGTTGATCTTTATTGCAGTTTAAGGATTCTGACATGACCTAACTGAGTAGAATTTGATCTCTATCAGTACTTTTAAAAAGTACCAAGGAAAACTGAGGAGTTTTCAGGAATTCTGGTTTCAAGAATGGTGACTCCAGAACCTCTGTGGACAACCTATTCCAGTGTTTGACCACTCTCACGGTAAAAAAAAAAAAAAAAAAATTTTTTTTTTCTACAGTCAGATGATGTTCCCCATGATTCAGTTTGTTCCTGTTGCCTCTTGTCCTGCCACTGGGCACCAGCGAGAAGAGTCTGGCTCCTTCTTCATCCTCTCCCATCAGGTGTTTATACCAGGTGATCTCCCTGAACACTTTCTTTTCTAGGCTGAATAGTCCTAGTTCTTGCTGTCTCTGCTTACATGAAAGATGCTCCAAGTCTCTTAATCATCTTTGTGGCACTTCATTGGACAAGGAGCAGTAAACCTATGTTTGTTGTATGCTGAGGAGCCTGGGACTGGCTTTGCCAGTGCTGGGTAGAGGGAAAATATTTCTGAGGATTCTTTTATGTTGTCTTCCTTCTGTTACAGTTAAGGCCTTTTGTCCCAAGTCTTCTCATATTCAGATCTGCTATTCCTCACTTTCTGTTTTATGCTGCATTGCTTTGGGACACCATTGCACTGTTAAAAGCTTGGCAGTGCTGAAGAGGCTTTATTATTATTTTTTTTTTGATAGGCCAAATTGTAGGAGTTCTTGGAAGGGCAGATTATGAAATGTGATATATTTTCCTATTGCTATATTCCACTAAAATGTTGCTCTAAGCAGTGTGACAGTATTCAATGTTTGTTAAGATCTGTGTAGAATTTCCTTTAGCTAAGATAAATGCAGAAAGCTTCTTATTGGCCATGGAATGAAATCCTTTACATCTGTGTAGAACAACTTTTGCATTTGGCACGAGACTAATTTGGGTCAGTTTTTACAGGGTACAGATTCAATATAATCAAACATATACTCTAAGTAGCTATTAAAATGCCCTCTGATGGATTTAACCCTTCTTCAGTGAGTACTATACTGTGGCAGCTGCAGTCTTCTCAGACATCTCAGGGCTGCACTGTTTGTGTTGTTTTATGCTCCAGATGACCGAGAACTCTTTAAATTCATGACGCTGAAACGAAGGGAAAATTGATGTCTCTGAGCTTTATCACTAGGCCTGTAGTTTGGAAGCTTGTACAAGACTCTAGGTCCTGCCTACTCCCAGATATGTGGGAGCTCCAGTCCTACAGAAGTCAGTGACAGTTTCTCACCTAAATACTTCCGAAGGTGTGAACTGAAGTCTCCTAAGATCTGTATGTATGAACTAGTCTTAGTATGAACTCTGTCCCATCCTGGTATAAATGGGAAGTGAGATTCCAGAGTGTTATGCTCTATATTATGCCTACTTGTTGTCTATTCCTGCACTTGCATGTGCTTGAATGATAGAACAATTTAGGATGGGAGGAATCTCTCAATGTCATTTAGATCAACCTTTAACCTCATCTTTGTAGAGGAAGGAAAATCACTTGTTTAAACTTTCAGAGATAACCACTTGCAGTTGTGTGACTATATATGCCTCTGGGCACTCGTATTTAAATGTTTAATGTGCACACTTGCTGTATCAGTTCCTTAATGGCAAATTAAGCACTAAATGAATGGATTCCAAACCAAACACAAAACAGACCAGACACACATACAACCAAGCATCTACAATGCCTGTATAATCCAGACCACATTTATGAATAAATGGGTATGTTCTCTTTGGTGATTTTGATATTATATTGGACTGAATGGCAAATTCTAATTACATTTCTTTGATGCTCTCTTAGCTGGGGGTGAAAAGCAGCCTTCCCATTGCATTTTTGCTTGGTTTGTTTTCTGGTTTGTAATTCATTATCCAAAAGGCATATCTATGTTTTTCCTTTGTGGAATCATCTACATTTTGTGCATTTGCTGTTAGGAAAACTGAAATGTATTGAAGGAGCAGTCATACATTTGACTGGGTGGTTCAAAATAAACACAAAAAGGCAGATGGCCCTAGTGAAAGTTTATTCAGTAATGACTGACCAACAGACTGGAGGGCAAGAAATTGTTCTCCTGTAGCAGGAAGGCTTGTATTTATATTAAAAAGTTAAATTATGCAAAAAACCCCACTTTGAAATACTAAAAAACCCACAAACCACTTTTTTACAGTGTTCTTTTGGAATACCTTTGGGAATATCTTTGGAAACCACTGTTGCTGATCTGTGGTGACATTAAAGAGGTATTAAGAGTCCAGATCAGCTTTAGTATTCGTGTGCAGAGCAAGAATACTCAGCATGATTATAACAAAAATTATCAGTGCTTTTCGAAGGGCTGTCACGCTTTCGGCTGCAGAGCTGCAAAGCTCACAGGCGAGATCAGCGCTTAAGTCCTCTGTGGCAGCATTCTTGCATCTTCTGATGAGGAATCAGGTGTTTGTCAGGTCTGGGTGACTGTTTGAGCTTGGGTCTACTCCAGGGGTGGCACTTTTTTTTTTTTTTAAATCAGTAGTTAAAATCCAGAGTAAAGCAGTAGGTGGCACTACAGACTCTCTGTTCTTTAGGTAACTTTCCACATCAATTTTTGCTTGCCAGCTTGCTCTGAACAAGTGTAAATGTTTCCAAAAATAACAAGGTTGTTTCCAAATTTTCTTGAAATATATGCACGGCTGGTTAGTCATTCATAATCACTTCTTTGCAAACACTGCGGATATTTCTCACAAGAGCAGCATGTAAGAAACAGGAGTTTTGCAGGAATTCCCAATATTGTGGAAAGGTAGTCCCTGAAATGGTTCTTTCTGGCAGCAGGGTGGTGGGTTTTACCTACGTCAGTGACTGAGCTGCAGAAGTTTCCCTGCTTTCCTCTCTAAGCCTTTGCTGAGGTTACAGACCGTGGGTTCTCTTTGTCCAGGTGAAGAGGAGGGATAGAAGCTTCCTGAAAGACTGCTCCTGTTGTCTGAAGCATCCTTGTGTCAGCTGAAGTTGGCTTGCTCCCTGCTGCACAGCCAGCCCCTCGTATATGAGGAGAATGTAGGTGGAAGGAGTGTCTGTTATGAATTGATATCTGCTGCCTTGTTGGCTTTTGCTAATATTGCACACAAAATCAAAATTGGGCCCTTGAGCTCACACAGGGTGGAACTTGGGAAGCACGATATTCTTTAAACTACGGATGAGAACTTGGTGCCTGCCTGGCTCTGTAGGAAAGGCCTGAAGTGCCTCAGCTAGAAGCAATAAAATACAACTTGATAAACAGGCTTTAATGGTGTTTTGGAGTAATTATCCTCTTTCCCAGAGACTTGTGAGGATAGATGGTTTCATCTAAGGAAGTTATGCATCTTCAAGTGCTGGGTGTCCCAAGTACCTTCTGGTTGACCAAGCTGACTTTACTGATACAAATCTGTGAGCAAGAGGTCAGTATTAGTGTGGTTGCACTCTTGGGGGCTGAAGCAGTCAGAGGCTAAGTGACTGAACCCCGGTTGTGTGAAAACTTGTGGCAGAGGATGGACTTGAACCAAGGTTGCCTCACGTTCTTGCTCTGACTGCATCGATGACTTTGCTCAAGTCCTGCAGGCTGGAATACTTCCCTTGCTGAAAACTTAGGTCCAAACATGTTGTGGTTTGGATTTGCCACTACTGAGAACTATCTGCTGGAGTCTCCCATGTGACAGATTTATAAGAAATCTTCTAACTTTTGTCCTGTCTTCCTCTCTCCCATCTCCACCAACCTATCCCATCTACCTCTCCTCTCTGGACTCTTGTACCCTGGTTCACAAAACCTGTATTACATCCATTACTCTGAGAAGTATATAAGCACCTGCTTTTGGCAGGTGATTAAAAGTAGTTGGTAGTAAAGGCCTTAGTGGGACATGTGCATATACTTAAAACTTCAGCACCTCGAGATCCTGGCCAGGGATGTTTGCCATATACTTGTGATCGCTGTTTCCTTTACATTGACAGGGTGCTGGTGTAACAGGGCTCTGAGCTACTTGATGCCTGAAGTGAGGCCACAGTGTGAATAAGAATGTTGGTTATTTTAGCTGACTACACTGCTGCAAATGTGATTGCCATTCTTAATTTGATTTCCCTGCCAACCTTTGTTCTTGAAGATGGGGACTGTTTTTCTGTGCTATCCAAGAACCTGTGGTGTGAAGGAAGAACAATAAATAAAGATGGGAGCAGCATAGGAAAGCTGCAGTGCGAAACAGAGCAACGTTCATGATGTTTTCTTTTTTCCCCCTGCTGAAAGAGCAAGCATTTGATTAGCTTTCTCTTTGTTTAGATTCTGTATTGAGAGATCGGTCTAAGAAAGCCTGAATCAATTAGAAAATAAAGGAATGTTGTCAAAAGGTTGCGTAATGAATTTCAGTTTGGAATAGACCCAGTATGAACTGATTGCTTCCAGTCTGGATCTACAAGGGGTGCAACCCCTGCCTTTCAGGTGCTTATCTCACGTCCCTATGCTCAGATGGAGGCTCCGCATCATCTTCAGAGGAACCTCCTCTGCTCTCTCTGTGGACTGCCGGGGAGCCTAGGGAGCTTAACTCCAGTAAGGTGCTCAGCTGCGGTATTTGAAATGCTTCAACCTTCTTCCTCTCTGCTAAGAGACAAGACTAGTTCATTTAGCTTTTGGGAATGAATTAGGGGATTTAAGCTCTTATTTTTCTGTTTTCCAAACTTGCAATGCTGACTATGTGCTGTTGTCCTGTTTCCTTCCAGCACATCAGTCATGCTGACAGTCCTCATAAAATAGGAGGTAACTAGGATTGTCTGGTCACGGCTGACGAATACTGGCTTCCAGAAGACTGTGCCCTACTGTGAATGCTTCCTGGTAGAGAGTTGAGATTTAGGTACAAAATCAGCTACAACCTTACTAAGCAGGAGACAAAAGTCAGTTACCCCCTGGGTGTGCTTTGGAAAGGAACTCAAATTCCAGCAACTGGATTTTGCACATGTGGGTTCAAGCATCTCTCTAAAGGCCACTGTATCACGCAGTGTATGTACCATCCTCTCTAGCCTGCTTTCCTTTTGAGGCTATAATGTAAATACAGCTGCTGTCACAGGTCAATACTGCCTGTCAGATCTTTGTTACTGTAAAACTACAGTTCACCAGCATGAGGGTAATGGTCTCTTTCTTTTCCATGCACTTGTGTGCATGTTCTCTTTCTCTCTCCCTCTCAGAAAGGGAAAAAAAAAAAGGATTTGGGTGGTCTTAAGCCTATATTCATATAATTCTAAAGACCAAGAGTCAGAATAGCTAGGAGGCCCTGGGAATCTTTTTAATCTACAGCTGTGCTGTCACAAAGGCGATGCCTTCCTTGAACTTACAACTTAAGGGACTTTAAATAGAGGTTTCAGGAACTTCTTGAAATCGTTATTTATTTCTTGACTTTTGTACTGAGAATGCTTGATTAGCAAAGACAACAGATGCTCAGGGGAGTGTTGGGCTGATGATTGCTGTGCCTAAACGTAGCAGATGATACAGGCAGGGAACATCTTTGATTCATTGAACTAACTTTTGAGAAAGTGTGGAAAAGAAGGTGCCGTGTGATAATGTTGCATCAGTGAAGCTGAGGCACAGCAGGCTCTGGACATATGTAGTAATTAGTTGCTTTCTCAGTTATCAGCTTGGCTAAAGTTACAGTCTGAGGTCAGTTAAGCGGGGGAAAAAAAAATCAATCCCTTCTAATGCTCCCCTTTTAAAAATAGACCCTCACTCCACCGAAGCTTTTGCACATCTCTAGTGGAATGGAAGACTTTGGGTTTTTTTAGAGAGTTTATATTATATTTCGTATATAAAAAATACCCAGTCAAGAGTTTGTTCAGTGTATGTATCAAATACTCCCCCCACCCACATTATAGGGAATTATCCCAAGAAAAAAATTGAAATCCTAGGAAACTGGAGATAACGATGTCCTGGAAAAAACCTCTTGACGTGGGAATAAGAGCAATTGCAGAATCTAAATAATCGTAACTCTACATAGGAGTTGACCCTTATTATAATTTTTAGAGCTGTTGAGCACCTTTAGTTCTAATTGAAGTCAGTGGCTTGTGGATATACAGTGCTTCTGAAACTCAGGCTCCTAGAATTCTTGTTTGTTCCCCTGTGGTCACTTTTTCTTCCACAGGAGAGATTTTTAGTACAGTAGCTCAGCAGGGAAAACTAGGAGTTATGATGAGGTTATCTCGTAACTTCCTTGGATTTATCTCTGTTTAGAGGTTAGGAGAGTTACAGCTTGGCAGCCTTGGGAACAGTATTTTGTCATGCCTCAGGGTAGTTCCCAAGAGGGTCTGGTAGTTTCTGACCCAGGGTCTGGCGCAGCAGACTAAGGAGACATCGGTTTCTCTGAACGGGTAAGGGGTTTGGATTTTGAAGTAAGGATATAAATATCACAACTTGCATTCATAATCAAATTTTGATCGTGCTTAGCACTCAGTATTTTCTAGAGAAGTGTCAGAGGTGATGTTCAAATGTCTCCTTCATCCTCTGTGCTGAGCTCTCGTGCAGACCTGCTTCTGTGCATACCCAGAGGCAGAGCTCAGCACGGTGGCGAGCAGTTTCACAATCCTGTCTTTATTTGCTGTGCAATGAGCAAGGAATTTTCTTTTCATTACTACATCATTCATGATCTGATGTGGTGGCTCCAAGAATCACATAACCTTATCCTGCTCTCACGTTAGTATGAATAGTTTAAATGAACATTTCTGGTGGGGGAAATTGTTGTTTGGGAAATGAGGAGCATCCAGTAGGCGTGGCTGTTGGT
>NW_009699117.1:0-45134 GCF_000703405.1 Apaloderma vittatum | reverse complement strand
TTCCGGCTGATTCTCTCTGGACTCGGATACCTGTCTAAATCCAGCTCCCTAACTAGCTGTGCTTTGTCAATGGTGTGGGCAGTGAGCTCAGATCACTGCGTTGTGAGATACAGTCCCCACCTTATGGTGCGCTGGAGATTTTTTAGAGCTCTTGACTGCCTGTGCAGTGGTTCAGCTTTCGTGGAAGTGAGATGTGATTCAAACTAGGATAAAAGTGCGATTTTTAGTGGCAGTGAGGTTTCTTAAATGTCCAAGAACCTGGGCCCTCATCTGTCTCTCCAACATGGGACTCCTTACTGCCTCACTGGCTGCTCTGTAGGACACCAGGATATTGCAAGGAGTGAGGCTGAGAGAGGTAGGTGTTCCTGGGGCAGCAGTTTGGAAGAATGACAGTATTTTTTTTCTTTTTTGTACAGGAAAAAGAGCATTTGCAAGTGTAGTCTTGTGGAGACATCAGTATACAGAAGGCATTCTATTTTGGGATATTGAGATGATAAAGATGCTTAGGATGTCTAGTGAAGTGTTGTCAGTGTGTGGCACTGGGAACTGCTGTTTGCGAGATGAGGATATGCCTTTTGGGTAAATCTGTCTTGGAATTTGCCTGATAAAGCTATATCACAACACTTACATCAGGCAATAGAATTGATAGTGGTAAAATTTGATTTCTTTCAGATATCAACCTTTGCCTACCAGCAACATGGTAAGAAAAATGGATCAT
Organism: Apaloderma vittatum; assembly: GCF_000703405.1. NCBI lineage: Eukaryota > Metazoa > Chordata > Aves > Trogoniformes > Trogonidae > Apaloderma > Apaloderma vittatum. The sequence continues at coordinate 44,416 of NW_009699117.1, read as the reverse complement.
TTTGGTCTTTCTAAAAGCAATTTGTTCAGTTCTTTTCAAGCATATAATCCCGATACAAAGCAAGGATTTTTGTTAGGGCATTTTTCAATTCAAATGGGACAAAAGCACAGACCACTTGGAGGTTGAATTATCACTTGCAGCTGCACTGATAAAAGAGCAAACACTAAATGCCTCTACAGTTCTGAATGCTTTAGAAGCAATGAAGTTTCTTTAAAGCAGCTGCTTTCTTCTCTGTTATCTGGTTTCTCATTGAAAGCAGTATCTCCCTCCTTCCTAGGGCATTCCTACATCTGTCTTATGCACGTAACACAGGCAAGTATCAACAATAGGGAGAACATCAGTTTAGTAGTCTGGTATCTGTTCCTGGAGAGATGTCATGCTATTATCATTAGGCTACAGCTTCTGGTGCAAGTGTATTCAAAGCAAACCAAATTACCAGTTGTGATTTGTCTAGGGTCATGGAATTTCAGTCTCTTCATTCTGAATAATAAATACAGAATGTATCTGTACATGCTAAGTACACTTATCTTCTAGAAGAAGAGACAAGTTGCATGGGGAAAACGGGGAACTTCCCTGCTCTCGCTAATATTTGGAATATATATCGTAGCTCTAGCCAGGTGCGTGTTCCTGGAGTCTTGTTATAAAATCCATCAGATTTTATTTAGTGTGGACCAATATCTGTTGCTTTTTTGCTGTGACTGTCAACACAGATAGACATAATGAGCTAAAAAAGCGTGTATGAACTGAATCTCCTGGACTCTCTGTATCAAAGATCTTGATAGAGAGTCAGGAGAGAGAGGACTCCTCAGCAATCTCAGATGCAGTGTTTTCATAAAAGAAGCAGTAGGGTCTCTGTTTCTGTTCCGCTCCCATTCATTTTCACCTCGCCGCTGACAGTCGCTATCTACAGCCTGGAGGTAAGCCAACACCAGTGCCACTTTGTGAGTCAAGTGTCAGGACATGGCATGGAGTGATAGTGCCTGAAATCTTCCTGGGCTCTTAGAGATAACAAAGCCAGGTGCTCTTGAGAGCCGAAGTTCAATTCCCGTCACCTTCTGTTAGGCCTGGAATCTCAAAAGGGCAAGCGGTGAGGCAGTGTGTGTTGACAAGTCAGAGGAGGAGTTTGCTCTGAACATTGACTTTCTGAGGAGCGGGAGAAGGTTGGCTGTATACACACACTTGCTAGATACTATTCTTACACATGTAACTGGTTTGAAGGGTCCACTTCTGTGGTATCTGGGCACTGTAACCGATAGTTGTAACCGATAGCGAGGGTCCTGGAGCCGAAGTCCCTACCGATGGAAATCAGCGCAGAGGTAGGATGGCTGGCCCCACACACTGGGCCATGGGCTGCAGGGGATGAGCACGACACCCTGGAGGGGTTAATAAGCTTTTAGACTTCTCATTAGCACCAGCCTCATGGGGCCAAGGCCCTTGTCAAAGCAAGGCTGTGTCTATCAGGTCTTAACATATGTTATGTTTTATTAGCTATTGACAAAAGAGTTGTGGTGAAATTGTTAATATTATTTTTACAAATAAACAGAACAAATAGTTACTCCTCTGTTTTACTTGCTGAAAAATCATGCTCAGTTTAACTGATAACTCTTTACAGTCAAACTTGACCAAGCTTTCCTGCACTGGAAAAAGTGAGTGAAGTGAAAGCTGCTACTTCAGTATTTTTTACATCAAATGTTTAGGCTTTGGTTTGAAATGGGGTTCCAAGATCAGGTTCAATTAAACTTAGTAAAAAAAAAAATAAATTTGAAAAGTGAGGAAGCACTATTAAATATAAAAACACAATGGCCAGTTGTGAAAGTAATGAAACATTTCTTTTTGTCTGAAACGTATTTTCTCCTAAGTTTACTTTTTGACAAGAAAATCGAGTCTTTTTGCTTTTAGAATGACCCTAAACAGTTGGAATGAATAACCTGGAGAAATATTCCCTAGATCATTCTCTGTGGTAGATCAGGCACATGCGCTGATGCTAATGGATGAGGTTTTGTGGGGGCTTTCTTTGTGCTGAGGAAGCAACGTTATCTAGTCCCAACTATCTCCATGTCACTGGCTTAGTGCTGTAAATCACCTTCCGAACTCCAGCTGGTTGTGATGGCAGTGCTGGGACACTGATGTGCTGGTGCATTTTCTTGATGTCCCGGTTGTTTAGATTTTGCGTGAGGGAGTAAGGGTGTCCACAGCGTTTTTATCAGATAATGCCACGAAGCGGGCTGAATGAGGGGAGATGGAAGAAAGAAACACTTATAGCCCAGCACCACAGCAGAAATTTGCCTTGGTGAAAATGAGACCCCAGAGACAGATATAAAAATAACTTAGGGTATGTTTAGTTAAAATAAGACTAAATCTCAGCATTTTGGCAAAGTTAAGTGGAAGAAGCAGATACTAACTGTACATCTGCAGCCAGAAATATTTTGGACATGGACCTGTTAAATGATCGAATGTGTGTTATGTGCGGAACCTTGTTTAAATCTGAATGTTAATACCACTCAGAAGATTTACAGAAACTGTTTGATTCTTAATACCTCTTCTAAAGATATATCTCTACAATCCAAGTGTGTTTATTGCTCAATAATAAACAATGTCGACAGGAAACTCTTACAGAATAAACATGATCCTTATGTTTTACTTTTGCGTTTTCATAAGAGGTCAATGCCCTGCTATAGCTTTCTTCTCCAAATTCTTAGTAGTTCAGTTTAGATGTTTCTTCAGTGGTACATGTCATGAGTAGAAAGAGTTTAACTTAGTAATAAGCTTTGTAGGCCTGTGAAATATTTAACTAGTAAATCAATCCATAGACACACCTTCTGTAGACTGGCATCTTGTTTTAAAATTGTTTTTCTTTTTAATTGCCAAACTGGCTGGTGCTAGTTCAGTTCCATCAATGGTAGTAATTCTTGCACAAACTGTTTTCTTCCAATATGTTAATGGTTATGTTAACTAAAGCTAGATAAGGCAAAATGAAATGTCAGTATGTCTTCGCATATTTCCCATTCAAAGCATTTATGATGAAAGGCAGCCTTCGTACTAGATTAGAAACAACAACAATCCTGTGGGATTTTGGTATTTTAGTTTTGTGTCTTTCTGCTTTATTGATGCTGGATGCAATTGAACAAGGGCCATAAAAAAATTCAGAAAACAAAAGGAAGGCTAAGTAACTTAAGAGAAATTAAGAAAATGCTGAAAAAGTAAAACAGAAAAGTTAGCAGCTATGTTGTTATATGTGATTTGAAAGAATAAGGACAAAGAAATAATAGCCTTCTATGTTTTTAAAAATATTATTTAAAAATTATAAACATTTTATATTAACATTATTGTTATAAAAAATGTTGTTTTGTAAGTATTTTAAACATGAATTAATTTCGTTATGGAATAAAAATTGTTTCAAAATCCAGCGCCTTCATCAAGATTTTCTGTATGCCTTGGATTTCCAACAGCTTTTTGTCAGGACTTGAAAGACTGGTGTTTAACTAGGAAGAAAGTCTTACTCTTCTATGTCTTTTTGTCTGTTAACCAAATTTTTTTTCTTTTCCATTTTTAACTGTAGCATTATAGATTTTGTAGGTTCTGTGAATTCTTGTAACCAGGCAAGACTAATTTTCATCCCATGTCCTGCTGGAATTCTTTGAACCCAGACGAAAAAAGATTTAAGTTGTGGGAACCACTTTGTAAGATCCACAACTTGGATAGCTTCTGGGTTGGTTTCTTTTGGTGGATTTTTTTTTTTTTGGAAGATGAGATAGGTAAATGTGTATCAAAATAATCATGCTTACAAACTTCCATCTTTTCAGCTTTACAGGGTTTCAGTTTGTGCAGACTTAGTTGAACACCAGTAGAGCCAGTTACAAGACTTTAAGAAGAAAAACTCAACTCAAACAGAATCTCAGAACTTTGATGCAGACAAATCACTATTTAAGTTTACATCAGGAAGAGGATCTTGCCCTGCTTAAATTATAGCACACTTGTCTCCTAGCCTTAACAGTTATGCCTAAATTAAGGAATACACCCTGGAAGGAGTGCATCTGTAGCCAAACTGATGCTGAAGAACACGTGCTGACAATGTATGTCACTGTGGACATAGAATGGACCCATAGGCTTAATGTCCTCTCTTAGTTGGTTTAGCTGCACAAGAAAGAATGTGGTTCTTGAGCTCTGAGTCTGCTTTGTGATGGGAACCAAATCACAGCAAGTGAAGATGACTGAAAAATTTGTTTCATGAAGATATTTGCTAAATAGCAACTATCTGGTAGAAACTGCCTGTTAGACAGACGAGCCAGATGGAGGGTTTATAGCTCTTGAGTCATGGGATCTGGTACATATTTATCTTTTAATCAGCTACTGATGTGTGGGCTTAGGGAGAGGTGGAGGCTACAGTTCCTCTAGGTTCTGAGTTAATGAAACAAGGATGTATGTTTAGAAATACTCATTTATTTGTATACTCACGTGTATATCTTAGACTTGTTCACAGAACCGAGATGGGCAGACAACGTATGAGCAAAACCCTCTTTCGGCAATACCAGGACAGTTCCGGAACTGCTTTCCCAGTAACTATTTCTAAAACTGTGTTTAGAGGGCTGTGGCCAGAGAGGAAAGCTAGTCCTGCTGCTAGTTTCAACTAGGAGAAGCAAGAGGGAAGACGAAACAGTTTGCCTGAAGCTGTGCGGCCAGGCTGTGGTCTGGTGTGCACACGACTGCTGTGTTCCCTCCGCCCTGTTTGACCTTTTTTGAATGCCAAAGCCAAGTTCAGCTCTAAGCTTTTAGGTCTGTTCATTGAGAACGCTGGTTGTCAGCGTTGCTAACTGGTCACTTGGCTTTGTCTGAAGAATGATTAATTATCCCAAGAAGTAATTATCCAAAGAAGCAAGTAGCTCAGTCTATAAAACCTCATGCTAGGTGATTTCCTGAATCACCGAATCCCAGTGGGACAAAACTCCTCAGAAGACTTCTTCCTGTTTTGTCATTGTCACTCTATGGAGCAAGCACAAACTTCCCTCTTGTCTTTTTTTTTTTTTTTAAGTTTTTTTTTTCCTGATCAGTATATTTATTCTACAACCCTCCATCTTTCTGATTCCTTTCTCACCCTATCTGAAGCTCTGAGGATCATGTCTCCACCTCATCCTGCCTTTCTAGACTTTGGCAGAGGTATCATTTCCAGGAGTTTGGATCTTTTCGCTCTTAATAAAACAGTGCTTTGCAGGGCCTTCGAACTGCTTTTTCATCTTGGCATCCATTGGGCATTATCCAGGCATCTCCTAGCTTTCTGCTGTTAGCCACAGTGTTCAGCTGAAGTGGTCTCTGCTCCGAAGAAGTAATCAATTCGTTGTTCTGGATATGAATGAGGATGTGTTTAAATTTACTGCGCAATCAATATTGCCTTTACCTTGTTTATTTCGGGTTGTAGTGCATAGTTGTAAAGGTTTTGAATTTTCTAACATTTTTTTTTTAACACTCTTTGCTGATCACCTTTAACATACTGTTCTTTTGCAGTTGAGAGGCTAAATATCATTATCTTTCACTGGTGCGTATTTTTTCCCCACATGAAATGTGACAAATTTCTGCAGTAAGGGGCCTGGGAACACTTAAAGGCATTTATTATTCAATTCTATTTTTAACCAGCTAATACCCCTTTAAAAAAAAACCCAAACCCACTCCTCTTAACTTTTTCAAACTGTCCATTTTGAAAGAACATTTTTTTTTCATTTTGTATTAAATTTTTTCTGGGAAAAGTTGTGACAGCTTCTGGATAGCCAACCATGCAATTAGCTAATTCCTTGAGCTATCTAAGGAGGGTGTAGTTTCTGACATAGTACATTTCTCAGATAATATGGTTTCTACTTAAGTTAACTGTTCAAGTTTACTGTATTTAGCAAGAGATTTGAGATCTGCCATGTTTCTTCTGTTCTGGTCAGTGACTTTATCAATATGAATGTCTTCTGACAGTTAAATAGATTGAAGGTGTCCTCACTGAGAATCTGTGGATTATTTTCAAAAGTGGTGAAGCTGAAAGCCCCCTCATCCTTCTGTGTGAAACACAGAGCTGTTTTGTGCTGGAGCTCCGAGTGCTGAGGTCAATCCTGGCCTTATAAAATCAGTGGCAACGTTCCCATTGACTTCATCGGAGCCAGCATTTCACCCTTTATTTTTATAATTCCTTAAGGGGATCTTTGGGGAGGGGAGGCAGGAAAGTGTGGCTTTAATGTTAGTGAAAGGAGCCTGGATTTGTGTCTAGGGCGCAGCAAATGATGGAAATCTGGCCCCCTCAAACCAGTGTCCGAGGGCAGGGCACGAAGTCAAGTTGCTGGCTGATAGGGCTCCATGCAGAAGTTTATCAGAGGGGAATGGCTTGAGGAAGACAGGACAGTCAAGGAAGTGGTGGTGGCATATTCAGCACAAGGTTTTGATGAAGATTATAGGAAGAAAATAAGGGGTCATCAAATGCAAAATAACAGAAACCCCATAATGGTCTAAAAAGGAACGGAAACTTGGAGTGGATGTACCACTGGATATAGCTCTGTTCATAAAAAGTTATTTTAAAAGTGCAAGGAAAAGGTAAAAATAAGTAATTACAGCTGAAACTGTAGTAGAGAGCTATGGAAGAGAGCTTGCAACTCAGTGCTGCTTGGAGGTGTGCAGATCACGCCGTGGAGCTGGTCTACTTGATATCTAGAAATATCTGAACTGAAATTATCAAAATACAGAATTAGATGCAAATCCTCAATCCACTGTGGGACTTCCTTATCCTTGCCAGGTAGCACAATGTGCCGATCTTGCCATGAAGCTATTTTATTCTCTGAAATTCAAGACTGCGCTATGCAACCATATAAATGGGATTAATGAATGCAGCTCATTACCGGCTCTTGATTGAGACCACCCATGATGATAATCAATCACTTTGGAGTGCTAATGGCTTTGGGTGACTGACCCCTAACCTAGTCTTTGATGGCCATCTTGTCAGGAACACTGAGCAGAGAGCTCTGGACAGCGTCCACCGCTCTGTAAAGCAGTCCAAGAAACCCTGGCCAGATGCACGCGTTGACTAGAGAAATGATGTATGTCCTGCAGTACAAATTGCTTCTATACTGAGATTTTTCTTCCTGCGGTGAGAGAAGACCAACTTGGGTTGCATGAAGGAGTTTTTGATGAGGCGGTCCTGTGAAGAAAGAGATAGGAATTGCGTAAAGGAAGGGGTGTAAGGGTAAAAGTCTGGCTGAATTTCCCTCGGCAGTGGGGTCTGGCAGAGGTGTTGGTGAATTACTTCAGATGGCAGTTTCCTGGTGCCACACTGAGGAAGGATGGCAGATGAAACTCCTCAGTGCTATAGTCCTGTCTCCCCAGGGTGCCAGTGTGTGTGTGTGTGTGTCCTGGGCAGCTCAGCGGTGCGAGAGCTGCACGTAGGGGAACACTGAGAGGTACCGCGGGTTTGTCAAGCTTTGCTGAAGAGTCAGCCTGGCTGCTTGGTTTGCCTTGTCTGTGGGCATGGTCAGGTCACACATCTCCTAGGGGTCCATCTCCGGTGGACCCCTAGGAGCATGGCATACATTTCCATGTTGTCCTGATGCTCTATGTTCTACTTCCCGAGGATAATTAATTTTTACTTAGATAAGACTGAAAGTATCTGTTCACTTTAGATTTGATAAATCCCAGCTGACTGCTTTCAACTGGCTGTCATAAAAATCAGCAGATGAAATATTTGTCCTGGACAATAATTAAAGATAATTTAGATGGCAGCTCATCTGAAGCGGAATATAGAGCTGGACTCTGAGAGACAGGAAGAAAGACCTGTGGAGAAAGATTTGTGGTGGAAGCCCGTGGTGGACCCTGTCAACCAGGCAATGAGGTTGTACAGCAGCAACTACAGGGGACTCAGGCCTCGCTTCTCAGCTGAGCTTCGCAGTATCCTACTGAACGTTAACCCTGACTTCTGTGCTGCTCAATTCTGCAGTAGCTGAGGATGATTTCCTCTTCTCCCTCCACCTCGGCCCCCAAATATAGAGCCTTTTGTTTGGGCTAAACATTACAAATTCAAGTGGTTCGTTTTTGAATAGTGAGATAAATTAAAACCAGCTGGTCCTGGAATGGCTGAAATGAGTCAGGTTCCTAGAGCATTTGTATTCACAGCTAAAAGTAGGTTTTTGGAGAGTCCTCTGAATGCAGGTCTGTTGCATCGCAGAAGGTGGGGTGTTCTGACTAACAGCTGGTGTTTTGTAGCTCTTGCCTGTGCCCTGCTGAGCCATTGCTATCGTTTAGTTGTATTGCTTATCTCTGATTATCTGCCCGTTCACCTCTTATTTGTTGCTTTGTCGCAAATAATAAGAATCACGAGGAATTGGACAGCACGTTGAATTGGAGTACCAGAGCTGATATGCCAAAGTTGGGAGAGGTGAACTTTCCTCTGGGAGTTTTGAGTCAGATGGTGTGATTTCAGGAAAGCCTGTTTCCTACAGAACTCCAGGCTAAAAGTGAATTCACCCTTTGAAGTATGTTAACCCCTAGAATTAAGTACAGCTCTGCTCACCTGCTATCTATACTATTGATTCACTCTGTATCCCAAATTTAGGTGCCTTGTGATTGCCAGGAGCTGGATATATTTGCTCTCAGTTTAGAAAATGGACTTTTGCTGCTAAGAACGATTATATTTAGACTATGAAGCACTGGTCTAGAAGGCTTAGGAGGTAGATTTTGATATCCTTGTTCATGTTCAGTAGTATGAAATAATTTTTGAGGGGGGCAGAGAATGTGGCTGTGCTGTAGAGAGGCAAGAGCGGGATTGATGGAAGAATAGCTCTGTCCTAATACTGGCAATTCTCCCTTCGGTATCTCCTGTAATGTTTTGAAGTTTCGGATCAGTTTGAGCCCATTAATAGAAGTCCGAAAGGGGATGCCGAGGTTGTACGTTCAAGGCAGTGAATATTGTGATATTATGTTTAGGGCAGAACAGGAACCAGTGTGTCTGCATGTAATTATGAAGCAGTATGAAGCGTGCAGTGCAGAAAAGGCTATTCCCAAAACAACTATATTACTTCTATCTCATGGATTTTGTGCCTTTGATATTGCTTTGGCTATCTCTTATTATGGGTATCCTTCAGCAATAGGGTTGGATGTTCAGTTTTGACAAGCAGCCAGACGTTTTCAGTTCTCTCAGAAAGGTCATTGAAAGTTGGTCTGGCTATCTAACTGGAAATCTCATGACTCTACGTCTTCTCAGGAGATTTCTTCAGGTTTTCACTTGGCCAGTTGGAAATGCTAACAGCTGCCTTTGTTTCACTGCTCTTGGACCTAGACCAGGCATAGAAACAGAGGCTTGTGTGCTGCAAAAGACTGGAATTGTAGTGTGTGATCCATAGAGTGTATTTGAGTGAGAGAAGAATTGTACTCTGCCAATTTTATCTCATATTATTAGGCACTTTGCTAGGAGTTGTGACTGCAAAAGATGCATGGCTTCAGCATCTTTTAAGGAAGAAAAAGTGGGACAGATTGGTCACAGTCGACTAGTTGAGAAAAGAATTAAAGTATGTGTGTAAAGCAAAGAAAAAGCCCCAAACCCAGATCCACATAAGAATTTAGTCCAAAAATAAAATAATTTGGTAAGACACTTTAAAGTAAATTAAGAGTACAGTCACCAGCTTGCTGTTACAATGCAAAAATATCACTATATCTGTGTGCATTGGTGGCTTTATCAATTAGGTATTGCAGACTAATCAGTCAGGAATATGTTGATTTGAAGAGCAGAAAGTCAAGGTGCAGGCTGAAAGTAGAGCTTTATGTATGGATTGATTTTTTTTTTTTAATTGCAAGCAGGACAAAAGAGGACAAAGCTTTAAACACCAGTGAATTTTCCAGCAATATCTTGTTTTACACCTGGAATAAGAACTGAAGGTGGGGATTAGAGGAGGCTTCACTGCACATGCCTGTTAAAATAGCATCATAAAGAATAGTGTGTAAGATTTTGATTAGGTTCTGCTGCTGCCTTGGTTTTCCATGAAGACCGTACATTTTTATAGCTGCTGATTTCATTGAAGAGGATATAATGGAATCAGGCAAGAATCTCTTCATGATTGCTGAAACCTGAAAAATATTCCAAAGTCCTGTCTTAGATGAAGTTTTTCAGTGGAAGCAAGGTTTGTCAGCAAAAAAAATATGCAGATTTAGCTATGGTAATAGTTTCACAAGTATATGCCGTTTTTGCCAAATTGTTCTCCTAATAAAAACAAAAACCCAAAAAGTCACCCAAATTGGGTAGATCTTGAAATCTAACAAGTCAAGGGGGATTGTGTTCCAAAATTGCCCCTTTAAAACACTTCAAAATTGAGATAAAATAATCCCTTCAGATGAAGTTTAATGTGTCATTTGGACTCAAACTAATTACAATTTTCTACTTGGCTGGAATTTTTGAAAGACATTTGGATTGGATGGATCCAAAACGATGCTTTCCAGTTGTTAGAGACTGCTGTGAAGTCCAAATCAGTTATTCACATAGCTCAGTTTCTGAATGTGATCCTGGTCTTATTCAAGACAACAGAAACCCTTTATCTGACATAAGGTGATGGAAGTTGTCTGTGCTTTTTGTTTGTCACAACGGACAATACTTTACAAGTAGGACTTATTTCCAATACTTGCAAATATTTCTCCTCACGAAGATCAGTGTTTGTGATGCCCCGAGTAGTCAGTATATATATTTGTACCCGTAGGTATGTATATTTATACTCTTGCGTATGTATATTTGTTACCAGCCAGTTTTGGCTGAAATTTGCAGTTTGCCATTGAGGTCAGGAGAGTAAGGACTGGTTTGCTTTAGCCATCCTGCTGTCTTGCAGAGAATACTGTTTGGCTGTTACTTAGGCAATTACCACCCTCATGGGATGGCAAATTCATAAAACCCTTTTGCCTCGATTCAAGTATCCGCCCTGGTGCTTGGAGAGGGGGTCTACTGTGGCTTTCTGGAGGCGAAGAGATACCGTCGGGAGCAATTGCAGATACTTGCAATTTCTACCATATTTCTCTTGCCAGTAAATGCCATTAAGACTTTCTTATGAAAGAAGTTCAATTAATTCACTTGAATTTAATGACCACATCGCAATAGCCTGTCACCCATTTGCAGCATTATTTTTCGAATGCACACAGCCCTTTTAAAAGATGAGAGCTGGCTTTGCTAGATCAAGTTGTCATTAGGTTTAACTAGGTCTTTAATTATAACCAGATGGATGAATTATTTTAATCGCTGCTATATATCTTAACAGTAGTTTGTACATTGGCACAAAGTCGAGAACATCAAACAGAAATTAAATGCTAGAGCAGGAAAGCTGCCAACCTCTAAGGGAAGCAGTTGATCAGAACCTGTCATCTTAAAAGGCTCAAAGAATGCAAAACAAACATTCAGGACTAGTGTACTAAATATGGCTTATCAGCCCCACTCTCCTCTCTGATAATTAATCTATACCATTTATTTTAATACTTTGCTGTACATATCTCAGACTCTGTAATTAGAGAGCTTCAGGTATTCACTTCTTCCTGCCTTTGAAATAGTTTCCTTTGAGGCTCTTCAGAGAAAAAAGATACAGTTATTACAAGGCTATTTGATGCACAGTACAAAAGAATTTTCACGTAGACCTGTCCCTTTGTGTACAATTGCCTGGAGTTCATACTGACACCTACTGTGATTTCTGCTTTTCTCATCAGCCTGACAGAAACTGCGAAAGGGCTTCCAGGCTGAGATTGTGTTGCTCTCAAGAAGAAGAGACCACGGATAAAAGCTGGCTCTACACAAACATTTTGTTACCTACTAGCTTTTTATTTAAAGATGGAGAAAAGGAACAGTTGCAGTGCTGGTAAATCTTCTGCACGCCTCATGTCACAAAAAACTTGCTTGCACTGAGTCCTGCTCTGAGAGCGTGCAGAGCTGGAGAAAATGTGAGGAAGCCTAAACTTCCCTACTATGAATGCAGAATATCCAGTCCGGAAGAGGCTTAGATCCTTTTTTGAATTTCTACATCTCCCCTCTTGCTGTAAGGGAAGACTTAGGAAGGGAGATTCAGGAAGTCTCAGTACTGTCACCTTGTGAGTAAGAATTAAATTGAGGGTAGAATTAAATTGACACTAAGTGATTTTGTAAGAAACACCCAGGGTGGTTTTGTCTGTTTGATGTCTGATGATACAGCAATTACTTTCTAATTATGGTGTTGATTTGAATGAGATTGTGTTCTCGATCAAATGCAAGTGCTGTGATAAAACTGCTGCGTGCGTTTGTTTTCTTGCCAAGTAATAATGATGTAGTGAGTATGATTATATTATCTTTTGAGAATGTTTGTTTTGCATTTATCAGCTGTGGTCTAACTATGGCCTTTATTGTTTAAAACAATGAACAGGTATCAAGGAAAATCAGTTAAGTTACAATATTCCAGCTTCGCTTTCTTTTGATTTGGAATTATCTTACTCTGCTAAACAAACCCAATATTTTCCATTTTATGTAAAGCAATATTTTATGTGTAAAAAAGCCGTCAGTTGTAATATGCTTTTCACTCAGAAATCTTTCTCTCCAGCTGCAGGAGTGCTGTGGAGTTGTTTTTAAAAAAAAAAAAAGTGGTTTTTTTTTTTCCCCTCCCAAACATTTTCCCTCGGGAAATTTAGGTGCTTTAGAAAATGTTAGTACTCGGGAGCTTCTTTACCTACCCTATAACAGACTTCCTCTATAAGATGCTGGATGAAAGTATGAAAATCAGTTCCAAAGGGCATTCCGAGGACCGTGTATACCTTTCGGATCTGCCGGTCAGACTCTCTGTGTCTAACTTCCCTGACTGGATAAGCTTATCAGGTGATCGCATAGTATGCGTGGTGGGAATCGTAATTATATCTAAGATAGCTAAAATGCTTTTTTTACTTCATTTTCTTGTTGTTTCCCAACCTTTGCAATGGCAATGATGGCCACGGTGGTATTTAGGAGGTGCCAAGAGTGATGCTCGTTGTGCAAGTCGCTATGAAACGCACCAGGAGAGCTCACCTGGAGAGAGCAGCAGCAAATAGGGGCAGAGACAGTCAGGCCAACTTGAGGGCTGGAACACCCAAGCAGAATGACCAGTATGAACCTAGCAAATGTCATGTTAGTTATCTAAAAATTCATCTCTCTAATGGATAGTAAAAAGGAAAAAAGCCTAGAGCCCAGCGTGCAGGAACTTGCATCTTTGACAATTAACTCTTGAAAACTGAGAGCTGCTTGCCTTTCCAAAGGATCTTGCAAATGCTTTCTCTCATTCAGTTCTCCTTTTTCTGTTCTTGTAGCTTGTCCACATTTGAAAGCAGAACAGGCTCAGGCTTTCTTGTTTAATACTGAAACGTCAAAGCAAATGTCAGCAAGCTAGTGGAAATCTGAAAAAGAGAGGTGAGCTTAACATGCTTTTACCTGCTGCTGCTCAGAAAACAGCAGGAGAGATGAGCAGAAATTGGAATCTCCGTTCAGGGCTACATTCCAGTATTTACTTTGACATTTACCTTCACGGAAGCAAAGACTCTGGCAGGTTGGAAGCAACCTCTGCACGTCATTGGGTCCACCCTGGTGCTCAGAGGAGAGCCACCTTCACGGTTCGATCTCTTTAGTTCTGAGTCAGTAAAGAGTCAAATTTTATATATCTTCAAATCTAAAGGTTTTTATCTGTAAAAGGAAGGGAGCAAAAAGTTCAGAAAAAAACCCCTGATCCAGGAATGATGAAATATTCTTGATCAAAGTAGAATATTGTTGACATTCTTAAACTGAGACACTTCATTAGAATCTGTCTGACAATAAAATGCATCTGCTTGCAATACCGTAGCAGTTCCAACTGCTGATGCTTTGGTTTTTCCCAATGTGCCATGCTTCCCAGGTTACACTTCTGATGATGATCCTTCTCCTCATGTCTTGCAGTCACAGCTATACTATTTTTCTAAGATTTTATATGTGCATTTGTCAATCTTTAGTGCTAGTTTGATCTTTCATAGCTCGTCTAAAACCGCATAGGAGCTCCAGTCTCTTCCTGCATGTGTACTGGCAATTCTGTGGAATCAAGGAATTGCCCTTTGCCTAAAGACATGATTATCGGTTTAGATAGACTTTTCTGTTCAAAGCCTGAGACTTTCATAAGCCATTCCCATGGCTTCTGATAAATTACTGTGATGGTTGGGAAGAGTGTTGAGGAGTTATTCCTTTGTCTCTTTTTGGGAAAGTGGGTATTGAAGTGCTCATTGTACAATGATCCCTAACAACAGGAGTGCCTGGGTTACACTGCTTCTGCCAGGGAGCAGTATGGAAATGGATCTAGTGCGAAGATTTTCTGTGTTGGACTTAGAAGCTTGTTTTGTCTGTGATGTTACTGATGTCACTGTTAAAGAAAGCAGCTTTGAGATTCCCTGTTTTCACAGGCCTTTGTGCTTGCTGGGATGAAGAAGTGCTTGCTGGAATCACCCGAAGGAAAAAAAGGCAAGCCCTGTCTTTTTTCACACTGCTTTGTGTCTTGTGGTCAGTGTATTGCCGTGCCCCGAAGGGCAGGCTCTGCGTTAGCTCACCTATGGAGGAGCATGTGAATTTACACCTCTGGGCCTCAGTGTGCCTGTTCAATGATGATGGCTTCCTTATGTCTTCTGTCCTGGTTTTCATTTAGCCATTCCTGGAACTGGCCAGATTTGCACACTCATGAGGTGCATTAGGGCAGCGGGACAAAGGACCTCCTCCTGTAAGCTGGGCCAAAAAAAGAAAGTCAAATAAAACCTCCATTCATGGGATGAAGGACGATGAAAGGCAGAGAGGAAAGATGACACAAAGCTGACAGCTGTGGCACACGTCTCCTCTCTTAGCCAGGAAAGCTGACAAGTAGATTGCTCAGGACAGGCACTTACAGGTTACCCTGTCAGCTACTTGAATGCCTTGTCTTTTATCTGCCACCTTCATAGGAAAGAACAGAGAGCGCTTGTGCCCATCTGATGAGCTGGTTTGTACTGGCACATCATCAGCTTTAGCAACGCATGGACATAACGTGGTCCAAAAGCTTCAGATGGGTCACTGCAATCTTTCTCTTCTCTTTTCTTCTCTTCTCTTGCATACATGCATGCGTGAAGACACGTACCTGCCTAAGCAGCTGTATGCCCTTGGAAAGTCCTATTCATAGAAGTAAAACCCTCCCTTCCATCAGAATTGGTCTTTTTTATGTTGCGTAAAGTCCCCGTCCTTTAGTCACTGCGTAATAGTGTGACTTTATTTGTGTAGGGTAACTCCTGCACGGTAGAGAGCTCATTCAGTCTATGTGTGATTTCAGTTCCTTTGCCTTGCTTCTCGCTCCATGGGAGAGAGGATAGCAAAGACTGTGGCTTCTTTCTCCTAACGCTGATTTTGAGTTTCATGGAAAAGAAAGAATTTATTTGTGTGTAATCTCACGTTGAGGGAGGAAGACATGAAACTTCCTTTTGCTTATAGCAGGTGCAGCAGCACAGGGTCAGGGAAAAGCATGTGATCTTCTCATAAAATACATCCTACTGAAAACGGACAATGCAGCTAACCAGAACTTGCCCAAACAGCAGGAACTCCAGCGTTCCCTAACTTCAATTGTTTGATGATGCCAGCTCAAATGTGGACCTAAGATGGGGTATATATTGGGCATGACATAGATAACCTCAAATTTAATTTTAAATAGTAATGATTTTGTTTTGAAGTTTCCCCAGAAAGTACATTACTTCCTTCGTGCAATTTCAAGTTATTTCTGACCATGACCATGATAGTTGTTTGACCTGGCAGCACATTCTCTATCTTTAATTACAGAAATGACTTAATGTCTCTCTGAAAAATTCAGCCTGGGATCGATATAAAACTTGGAAGTGATCAGCCTTAACAGCTGCAGCTGTTTCAGTCATACCCTGTTCTAAACAAGGATGTACCAGGTAACGTTACCTGCTGTTACCTTGAAAATTAAAGCAGTAAAGAAATCACTGCTTGTAATAAGAACAAGTAGAGTTTAAGACTCTGCTCAAGGAAAAATG
Source organism: Apaloderma vittatum (assembly GCF_000703405.1). Classification (NCBI taxonomy): domain Eukaryota; kingdom Metazoa; phylum Chordata; class Aves; order Trogoniformes; family Trogonidae; genus Apaloderma; species Apaloderma vittatum. The sequence continues at coordinate 28,411 of NW_009699117.1, read as the reverse complement.
CTTAAGTACATGTTATTTTGAGTAGAGGCAGGATTCAGTAGTGCGTGAGCCTAAAGTGTTTCACCTGGGTGCAATCTAGTAAGGTAGACAGGGACTGCAACTGTAGATATTGCATAAAGTGGTATGTAGAACTAGCTGGTAAATCAGGATTTTTAGCTGTATGAATAGAATGAAGGTCCTTGTTGACCCCCAGGATTCTAGATGTTAATAAAAACAAATGCTAAGTAGCAAGTCTTTCAGTGAATGGAGTAATTTCTTTAACACATCTTCTCTTCCTCCTTTACTTCTCCAGAACTGTGTAGTCAGTGTTTATAGAAGACTAAACATGCTGTGTGGTATAAAAGCGTAAAGATTAATTAGTAAACAATTATGGTACCCTTTGAAGAGAAGAAAGGTTGAGTATGATTATAATAGAGATACATATGTGGGCTATGGGCCATTCAGAGTATTGCCAGTAATTAAAGATATGTTCTCTACCACTTCAGCAGCTCTCTTTTAATTAGCTTGTGTAAATGTATATATCTGTGGTAGCATCAAGCAGTTTTCTTGAGCGTGCAGGTTTTGTTGTTATAGATCGAGACGATTGCATACAATGTTTTTTGTGGTTGCTTATTAAACGATTTTAACTGCCTACATTCTCAATTGCTATAAATCAGTGTCACTCCAGGCCAGGAAGCTGCACTGATTTGCACCAGGGAAAGCTGCTTTCAGTGGGATTTTCTGGATATTGTGATCTTCTGTTGTCAGTCAGCGGAGTGTGGTCAGGCCCAGAGGCTGTGCCCCTCGGCACTGCAGAATGGAAAGGAAAAGGCACTTGTTTTCCTTGGGGTCTCAGTACTATGTGCTTTCCAGGTGTCAATCATACTGATGAGGAATAACATTCATTTACTTATTAAAACATTCAAGAGCAAAATAGACGGTCTGTGTCTCAGGAAATCTTCGTTTCCACTCCATCCTTTTTATTGTCCTGCTCATTCATGGGCCAAGAAAAATTATTTGTCTTTGGAGTGCTTTGGTTGGTCAGGAGTGCTGATAAACAGTCACAGCAAAGCTGTGCTGCTTGAGGAAAACAACAAGGTAAAATGAAGAAAATGAAATTTTATCGGAAAGTCAAGGCTCCTGCTGGCAGGACCACACCTTTGAGAAGCCTGGCTTTGCTGGCTGAGGGCTGTGGGGTGGATGCAACCTGCTTAAGCAGAGAAAAACAAGATCCATTTATTAAAGCATTTAGCAGGAAAAATGTGAATCTCCGCCAAGGGGCAAGAATTTAGGTGACCTTGGCTGCAATAAGAATATATTGTTCCCATTCAATAGAGAACAGAAACAAGGAGCTGTGCTCACTCCAATGTCAGAAAAAAAAATGTTTGTGTTCAGAACAGTGGAGAAAAGTCCAGAAATATTTCACCATAGTGAAAATATTACTTCTGGAATATTACCAAGGTCAGCAAGACCCTGACTTATCAATTCTGTTAATGTTCACATAAATTCAAGCTGTCAAATGCCAACTTGTCCAACCAAGATGTTCTAAAAGACTTTCATCTCTGTCTCTGTATTTCTTTACTTTTTTGCACACTTCGTCCTTCTCGTATTGCAATTTACAGGTTCAGCCTGTGGCAGGGCAGGAATTCAAGGCTTTTCTAGGCCTTAAATGAGGCAGAAAAGCTAGATTCTGCTACATCTTAAAATAATATGTGATTCCCAAAATGTCCGTTGAGCGTAGCCACATCTGTGAGTAGGATATCAGTGTCTTAATGAGGAGCTGTTGGATAACCCGCTGCTATGATTATTGTTCTAGTGAGTAACGGTAACCGTCAGGGTTCACCAACATGGGATGTAATGATAGAGTTTGGTTCTGCAAGGGGCTGAACAGCTTAGCTCTGAATTAGCAAAGCAAGTTAATGCTTGTTGAAAATCACAGAATCACAGAATGTTCGGGGTTGGAAGGGACCTCAAAAGATCATCTAGTCCAGCCCCCTGCCAGAGCAGGATCACCTACAGTAGGTCACACAGGAACGCGTCCAGGCGGGTTTTGAGTGTTTTCAGAGAAGGAGACTCCATAACCTCCCTGGGCAGCCTATGCCAGGGCTCTGCCACCCTCACAGGGAAAAAGTTTTTCCCAATATTTTTGTGGAACCTCCTATGTTCCAGCTTGTACCCGTTGCCCCTTGTCCTGATGTGTCATGTATAACCTGTGTAGATAAATGAAACTTTTCACAGGCTCAGAGCAACTGAGTTTGGTCAGAACAGCAGGTGAGAACGTGTCCAGGACCACTCCGTTGCTGTTTCTGGGTGTGCTCGTTTGTATCTGTGTGAGGCACATCACCAGTCTGCTAATGCTCCCTATGCCTGGCTCGCTCCTTGTGCCAGACAAATGTCCCTTATGCCACCAACGGGAGAATGGCAAAGATGCTTGCTGTCCCTCAAAACCACTACGTGAGCGGTGAGGCTTGCTGAAGCACACTGGCAGTGGTGCGGGTCTGTGGACCTTGCCCCCTTGGTCTCGGCACAAGCCTCACCACAGCCAGAGCCAGCAGCTGCCTGTTTGCAAAGATTCCAAACAGGCTTTTTTTCTGCAGGGAAGAAACTGTTGCAGTTAAAATTTCTCTATAAAAGTGTAGTGCACAAATGCAATGTGATTTTTTCCTTTGTTAAAGGTTCACAAACTGATTTGTCATTTGGGGAAAAGACAACAAACAACTTGCACTTTCTTTGTTTTTCTCTCTTTAGTGCTTTAAAACAATAACTACAAATATCTGAAAGACTGATAAGAAATGAGAAGCCTGTGGGTACTGGTGACATTTCACAGGATGGAGTTAAGAGATAGCTGACCTAATGTGACAAGTGTCTTTTTTCAAGTCTTTGCTAATAGCAGTAACCACTTAGACTCCTTAGGTGTGTGTCAAATGCCATGGGCAGTCAACTGAATCATGTCAAAAGGCTGCCTCTCATGACTAAATAGTCTCATATCAGCACAAAGCCCTGTAAATCCACCAGGTGGACTTTAATCATTTTGCTTTCAATGGATTTTGGTTAGCAAGAAGTGACTGAGAGGCTAATATTTCACCCACTGTGGCTGTGAGGTTTTTATTACTGCTCAGTGATGCTGACTGTCCTTTTAGCTGTGCAACATCGTTTGGTTTTCTGTTGTTCTTTGAGGACCGGAGCTGCTAACAAAGCTGGGGGAGTTTTCTGTTGATTTTTCACAGGACTTTAGTCATTCTTAACCAACCTTGATTTTTTTGAAGCACTTTGTAGTTGAAATCCTGTTTGGGAGAGTCTGGAGGTAAAGTTTTCAAGTGTAAGGCTGGGATTTATTGTAGAGCATAGCTGAGATCCTCTATTTGTGCTAATGTATTGACCTTGCAGTGACAGAGCACTTAATGACTGGCACTAATGATTTCATGGTTGTATATCAATAACTGTCTGGGATGCTAAGCATGAGAGGTAGACTCGAGGCGGACCAGCAGACAGTTTGTATCCGAGTATGATGGTATTGTATTGTCATTCTTTTCTGCGCTCAGATCCAATTAAACAATCCTAGAACAGGCTTCCATTTTTCTTGGTGCTTTACAAACATGCATCAGGAGAGTCCAAAGAGGTTCTAGTCCATTTGTGTTAACAAGAAGCACGTATGACAGATGAGGGTTATTCTAGGAGCAGAAAGGAACTAACATTAAAGAGAAGGGACTGTGAAGTGAAGTTTTAGATTGCTTGCTGTGCAGGATTATACTTAAAAATTAATATAGCAAATGATAGTGAAAAGTGGGAAATACCTTAAAAAAAATCTGCAGTATAGATGGTCATATGTCTTGGATATTAAAATAGCTGTTATGGAACATCATTCCATTACTGGTCTCCCCTTTTCCTCTCCCAGTTTCTAGTCTTTTACCTATTCCTCTCCAGTCCTTGCCACTTCCCTTAGAAGAGAAGTGATACTGACTCTTTCCAGCAATGTCTAAAGCAGGAAAAAGCTGAGTTGTTTTTGTCTGTTCCCCAGAAGAGAGTAAGTCATAAAATATGGCAAGAAAAGCCAGCATCCTGTTTGAACACTGGTGTATCTCCTCTTATCCTGGAGGCTTTCTTAAGCACTGGCACTTGCTCAGTGTTTTCATTTCTCTTGGAGTTGATAGTCTATCACTTGACCTATAGGCTGCCCATAGCTGTGAGTAGATACTCTCTTCATTACTCAGTTGTGCTGCAGGAGAAGTCACTGCTCGCAGCCTGTCCCAGCTTCTGATCTCTTCTCTGTTGGAGCTGCTGACCCTGCAGCGGAAGAAGAGCCACTCGAGTGAGCGACCCCTATTCTGCCTCAATCCACAAGAGCCAGTTTAGTTTGTCTTCAATAATCTGGTTCATTTTCAACGTAGTGCTTTAAGAAGCAGTTGTGTGAGCAACACCACTGTGCAGGTTATGATCTTTAGCAATGATGGTGGTGGGCAGTGAAGAGCAAGAGATGATGGCTGTCTTCTACTGTTTGCCAGACCCACATCTCTCCACTCCAAAGGTCTGTCAAGTGCTCTCTCCTACAGCTCGGGGCTGTAAGCTGCCTGGTCAGGGTCAGGTGCTTCTGCAGTCACCGGAGCAGAAGAGACCTTTAAGGGAGGGATTTGAAAGCTGATAGTAGAATGGATTTGTCTTGTTTACAGTGAATCCTTTCCATGCTCGAGGAGCACTTTGCAACAAAGCATGAAGGTGCTCATTTTGAGCAGACATAAGTGGGCATGAGGCTGTTCCTGCTGGCCACTGGGAGGTGAAAGCTGTCTGTAAGTCTGTTGATACATGGTTCTGTGGGTTGGAATAGGCCAAGTGGAACCTGAAAAGGAAGATGGATGCAGTGTAAGAGGAGGAAGCGTAAAGATGCAGTGTAAGAGGAGGAAGCAAGAGTTTGTCCGTAATGACCATTTCCTTATTATTTTCTGTTCTTGGTGCGAGTCTCTGGGATTTCAGGCACTCGTGTTCTAAGTTTTGGTCAATGCAGGCTTTCGTAATGGCCATCGCTTTTAGTCTACTTTTTTTTTTTTAATAAAAGGCTCATCGTTAGCAAAACTTAACTACATGAGCAGAAAAAGAATCCCTTTCCTTTGACAAATTGGAAATCTCCAAAGACCTATAAGCCAGCATGAAAGATTGACTTAATGGAGCAGTATATTTTTGATACAGCAAGGAGCCTCCCAATCCTCTGATTAGACTGATATAGATTTTCTAGAGATTAGCAAAATCTGAAATGCATTAAAAAAAATCCAGTGTGACAAAACAGTTTTGACAGCATAAATGAAACCTAAAGCAATGTAAAATGTAATTACTGCAGCTATCCCTGTGACTGGTTAGTATATGTTGCCTTACTCTGGCCTCAAGAGAGCTGGGCTTATTTTCCACCTATTTATTTTTCTGCATGTTTGGCAAGAATATTTTTAGTCCATTCATTTGCTTTTCTTTAGTACCCCTTTTCTGGGTCCTCTATATCCCAATATAGGTTTTGGTGAAGAGATTATAAATAAATAAATAAATAAGGGATCGAGAGGTTATGATGAGGGTACAGGAAGTTCAAAGACAAACCGGAATCAATCCTTTAATGCCTTTTCACTTGCTTTGGTGATGGGGCTGTGCAATTACTTTATTTAACTTGCAGACATCCAGGAGAAGTGCTGGGTTTTATTTACATTCCAGTGGAATAGAGGGGCCCTCGCCAGTATTAGGAATTCACGGTGCTAGAGCCTGTGCATCTGGGCAGTGACAAGGCTGTTTCTACTTTGGAGAAACCAAGTGACCATGAGACAGGAGAGGAGGAAGATGTGGAAGTCTCAAGGTCACACAGAAGGTGTAGGAGTGTTGGGCCAGTGCTTTACCCTCCAAATAGCCCTGCTTTCCAACAGGAGATGTCCTGGCATAAGTCACACAAGTGTTGGCAATGTGGCGCTACCTGCCAGTGCTTCCTTCTGGAAAACCTCTTCACAATGGATTTATTTTTTTACCAAAGGTAACACGGTGGATCTACTGAGTTATAGTATTTTATGTGCATATTTGTACCCACAGAAGCAGTGCTGATTTGCTTCTCCTTATGCTGTCATGGTGAGGTAAAGATAATTGAAGACTTAGTGTGATGGAAAGAGAGCTTGAATAAAAAAGTGTCTATGTTTGGGGTTTTTTTTGGTAATATATATGTATTTTTTTTCTCTGTAAGGTAACACATTATTGTTCTGGTGTGACTGGAGGTGGTGCATTTTATCTTAGGGAGGATAAGAAGATGACAAACTTGCTGTGAGGTAATTACTTTCATCAGCAAGTGACCTGGTTTTGAGCTAACAACCTCGGGGGAATGAATTTTTGATCCTTGAGTGACCTAGCCAGTGTCACAGTGGAGAATGCTGACTAAATCAGTCAGCGCATAGCTCCAGATGCAAACCCACATATATTAAAAATAACCCCAGGGTCAGTTACTTGGTGTTTTGGGGAGGGATCATTGTTGGAAATGTTATCTGGCACTTGGACAGCATCTATCTGAGGTATTTGTGTGGCTTCCGTTATTATGGGAGCTGAGCAACCTCGTAATCATCGGTATGCGCATCCCAAGGGCGCTCCTGCGCGGAGGCGGAGCGCTGCTGGTGGCGTCCCTCGCAGCGAGCCCTGGCCCCAGTTGCCCAAAGGCCACAGGAGGTCCATGGCAGAGACCTACGGCCGGCCCTGGCTGGGAGGGGGGCACCTGGCGGGAGGTGGAGCACTCTGAAGCCCCATCTGGGGAGGCAGCCAGCACAGCCCGGAGCTGCTCCCAGGGACTGCCAGTCCTCCGGGCTGTCTTTGAGATCAGGTCTTAAGAAAACCTTTGATTGCTCCGTGCTAAAACTACTACTAGTTTTAGTATTAGTTGTAAACTAAACTGCAGGTTCCCCAGATGGTTTTGACCTCCAGGAAGCTGGCAGCCCTCCAGTTTTCACGTGCCTTGCTTCCATTTCCATCCCCTCATCATCATAACTTTTAATTAAGACTGTTCTTCTGCGTGGCTTGGTAGTGGCACATGAATATTTGGTGCTGGTAATGTATCCTATGGGGGGGTTGTGGGATTTTTTTTTTGAATGAGCTGCTTCTTGTGTCTTTAGCTCACTTGTAACTTCTGATGGAAATTTTACAGGAAGGAGAACTTTCTTTGTATTGGTAAATGGCTACCACGACGGGTCTCTGGTGCTGATGTCAATAGGTTTATGATAATTTCGTAAGTGCTTCTACTGTAACATGATTATAACGTTGACAGTAAAATAAATGCCATGCCTGTTCTATGCAAAAGCATGAATTTAACGGAGAACCCAAAGATAATCAGAACTCACAGTAACTGGCAACACTAGCTGCATTTTACATGGTTTTACATTTATGTATGTTAATACAGTCAGAATACTTTTACTGCCCTGGAATTTAATGCTTTTTAGATTTGCTAATCTCTCTAAAATCTATACATTAGTTTAATCAAAGGATTTAGGCTTCTTTAGTAAGTCAAAAATATACTGCTCAATTAAGTCAATCTTTCACATCAGCTTAGAAGTCTTTGGAGATTTTTAACTTGTAAAAGGAGATTTTTCAAGTAGGATTTACACTTTTATAACAATGCAGGAAAACAGAAAGAAATGTGAAATAAATAGACGTGATGACTAAGTAATACCCATGAAGAGGCATGTTTGTTTTCACCACAGTATGTGACTTCAGAGATGCTGATGTTATAGATGAGGTACAATGAATTCACAGGGACTTGTGAGCTTTATCCTTTCATTTCTGCTGCATAGCTTCAGGCCGGTGAGGTCTGAGACCAGATTAACCCCAAACTTGATATATTCATGCAGAAACTTTCACTACCTAAGATAGGTTGTTTTATCTGGTACTTTTTGAGTCATCAGTAATGGTGTTAAGAGGAAAACCAAACCCTCTCAAATTTTGGAAGATCTAGAAATCCTCATGCTTCAGGGCACAAACTCGCGGTGTCTGTAACAGGGACTGGGCAGAAATTTTCTATATTGGCAACTGTAATCTCACAGTCGCCAATGGTGGGTTTTATTCCTGTGATTCCTTTATTCCTTATTCATGGGAGCTCATGATTTGCTCTGTATTTATTTCCCCCAAACCTTTCATATATAGGGCAAGTATAATTTCTTACCTTTACAGGTAGAGAAGTGAGGCACAGATCCCCATACGTTTGTGGGTACCCGTATACTTCCAAGGCAGAAGTGACTTGCCTAAACATCGTGTAGGAATGTGATAAAGTGGAGAAGTGAAGAGAGTTTTTTCTGAGCCCCCATGTATCACCTGAGCTTCTGGACCACCCATCGCACCTTGCCGTGAAGCAGCTGGTCCTAGATGTAGGCTGATGTTCTTACACGAAGCGGCTGAAGTCAGTGGGGATCCTTTTCCAGGGATGTCCACAGTCTATGCAGCAGTGGCTGCTGCGTTCCTTTAACCCAGGTCTTCCTTCAAGTCACAATTCATCGTGTCGTTGATACACATCAGTGTTGTTTTATTGTGGTCGTGCTGCAAAACAGATAATGCCTATTAGAAACAGCAAAGCTTCTGTAAACTGCCTTAGAGCTACGTTATTTACTTCCCACGTGTCTGGGAAGGAGAACAAAGAGCTAAGCCCAACGCGTAGCAGCCCATAGAAGAGACATTTATTTGTGCCAGAACAGTGCTGGGTTAGATGGGGGTGAGGTAGCAATGCTAAGTCAGCTCACACAAACTGAGTGTTGCTAAGTTTGACTGTAATGCCTTAGGAAAATTAATTTGCTCTGCACCCCTGTGTAAAAATTATTAAAGTAGTTGCAATAGCAAATGCAGTTGTTAAGGGTGAGTTCTAATCCCCACTCTTGGTGAATAGCTTTTTGTTATTAACTTTCTCAAATTCTTTTTGCGCTGAAATTTTCCGTGCTTGCCCTCAGGTGAATTTTTTGGAAAGTCTGAGAGGATTTTAAAGAACGAGAGGATGAGTAAAATACAGTTTTCCTCTTTCTTATGTTCTAATGAAATTTTTGCATTCTGAAAAGTCTCTGAAGCTAGAAACTTCAGTTTTGTTTTGTAGCCCTGAGTAAGGAAAAAAAGAAACATAACTGATGTTTGCAGAATATCCTGGTTCGTGGAACTGCAAGACTTGTGGTGACTGTGTGTGGTCACAGGAGCTTTAAAGATGAATGATGACATTTTCCAAACTATCTAATGATTTAGGCCCATTTCAAAAGCAACATTGACGTTTAGGAGATTAAGTGTCACAGAGTCTCGAAGGATCAAGGCACCTGTGTACTTGCTGCTCTGGAAAGTAAAAGACTGCTTAAAGAGATGTGGGCGAGGAGTGTTTCTCTTTTCATGAAGCGTGGGGTTATTCTGGTCCTCAAGTTGAACCAGGTACCTATCAGTACACCTCAGTTACCCATTTCCCATGAAGTGCCACACAATGAAGTCATATCAAAGACCATGGTGGAACGCTGGATGTGTGTGGTGAGGGATTTCCCCTCTGTGTAGGGATGGGAGTCCTCAGTTACAATTCCTGTGAGGGGCTGTGTGCTTTAAGGTCTATAGGGTTGCGTAGACCAAGTTTAAAATATTCTGTATTTTTTAACAGAAAATTGAGTCACGTTGGTCCAGTCTACACCTTTGAGTTAAAGATTTGAAGCATTAATCTGAAATGGCATGAGTAAAACAAAAATACTTTTAAGTAAATCTTTACATGGGAGAGTTACAATCTGTATCTGACTTTAGTCTTTGTATACCGTTAAATGCAGTTTGTCTCCAATTTCAATGACATCTTAAAAGACTTCATCTGAACTCCTCTTGAGCTTATCTATTAAAGCCCTTAAATGCCACCAATACCAGAAGCACAAAAAGTGCTGCTTTACTGGCTCCTACGGACTTGCCATGGCTGTTGGCAAGATCTGAAAAGTCTTTTCCGCGTTACACAAGCAAATTTGTGACTAATTAGATGTACTTGCCTGCATCTTCTACTGTCTTTTGCTATCCTGTTCTCATTTTGTGTAAGTGCTTTTCCAGCAGAAGTCTATTGGTGAATGTTCGTAGAGGAGCTGAATTTCCATCAAGGAGCCGGATGCCTTGGTCTGATAATGATGCTGAGGTCTGGGCTGCTACGGTTAAAAACGTTTCATTTACTGGTACCTCCATCAGAGCTGCATTAGGCGTTGATTCCTATAACATTGTACTTTACAATGAATGAAAGGAGCCATTGAGATTTTGCAGTTGTTAGAAGTCCCCCTATGCTTTCAATAATTGCAAAAATCACTTCTAGAATAATACGCAAGCCGCAGAGTCTGAAGCTGAGAGCAAGGAGATTCTGAAATCTGTGGTTTGTATTATTAACTCGGCCGTGGCACACATACACGGGGTGAGACCGGAAGGCATTTTCCAGTTCAGTTTTCCTTGTTAAATATAATGTGTTACTGTTTGTTATTTAATCTGTGCTTTACAAGATACAGGATGTATAATGTGACCGAGTTATTACTGAGGCTGGAAAGTTCATTCACTTCTGGCTTTTTTCTTTTTCTTTTTCTCCTGGATTTAGTGACAACTTTTACATTTTCATCTGTATCACACGCAGAAAAATTGAATGGCTTGAGTGCATGCTGGAGTGCCCACCCTGGGCGCAGCAGGAAATAATTCTCCTCTTGAATCCCCCACAACTGCTGCTCCCAGCTGAATTAGCTGAATGAGCTTTTGACTGTATTCAGTTCTTTTGTTTTCTCCTTCATCTGCTGTGTGGTGAGGGTCGGCTTCGTTTTACGTACTGGAAGCAAGTTAAACATGATGACTTTGTTGATTTTGGCTGCTCTAGTCCAGGATGAATGTTAATGCGCAACTCTTAAATTGGTCTGGTGTCCACTGAATAGATGATGGAAAGTTTCCTGCCAGCTTTGGTTGGATTTGTTCAGACCCTTCCTTTGGCTCAATATAGGGACAATTAGAAAAATTATCAGGAAGATCAGTTTTGGGAAGGGACTCCCACATTAATTGACTAACTCTTTGTGAATGGTATAAAGAAAAATATATCTTATTTGAAATTTTGTGATAATAACAATTAAGTGACATAAAAAAAAATCATATAAAGAAAGCATGAATGTCAGCCACGGAGAGACTCAAAACACACAGTGAACATTTGACTCTTTTTGTTGTTGTTGTTGCTTTGGTTTGGTTTTTTAACCAATGTTTATTTTACTTCCTCCTCAGCAGGTCTGTTCCTTTAAAATCTTAGTACATAACACTTTCCTATCCTTGCGTTTTTAGAACCTTATATGTCGTACTTACATGAGATTTGAAATCCTAGGGGTTTTTATTTTTCTTAGGATAATTTCCTCCGAGATCGTTCCAATGAATCTGGTATACATCATAGCTGCCATGTGCTAAGCAGCTAAATTGCATTACCGGTTGGGGGAATAATTATGAGCCTCAGATTATGGCATTATTAACACCTTAATACTGATAACTCTTAGCAGTTCACAAGACCATCAAATGTTTTCTTTTTAATACTGCTACAGATTTTTCAGCAAGCTCTGAAGATAACATGACAGCCCAAAAGAGCTTGATGTATGTATCTGGAGAGGGGGGGAAAAAAAGTTGAGATCCTCCAGTCAAACCAATGTGTTTAATGGCTTCCCTAGATTAAAATAATCCCTATGGGAAATCCACTATGACAACAGTTCTTACACAGATTTTCTGATTTTCCAGTCACTGCTTCTGTGCCACAACCATTCTTTGAAACTGCTTGTGTTAGTGAAAGGCCACATTCTCAGCTACATTTTTATTTTTTTTTTTAAAAAAAGGATGTGTTTTATCTCCATTAAGAAGAGTTTGAAGTTCTCACTTTCTTCCTTGGGCATTATTAGCGTGCCTGTTAGCCCTGTATCTTCTATGTATTTGACGATGTGGGGAAATGTAGAGATCAGCTCTGACTCTTGTATTAAAGGTCTTCCTAGTGTTTGCACTTGAGTACAGTATTTATAACATGGGTAATTTCGTGTATCAGCCCTTTAGGGGATTGAAGAATTAGGCTGCATGACAGAAGGCCAGGCAGTAACAATGCTAAAACACTGACTAGTGTTAATTTAAAATCAGAATGAGAGAACAGATTTGCAGTCTTGAAATCAAGCACTCTTATTGCTTGTTTAGATGTAACTGCAGTACAGCTCTTGCACTGAAGAGATGTTTTTCAAAAACAAAACCCATGGCCAGATTCTTAAAACAGGAGACTTTTTAAAGAGCCCAGGTTAATTTCAGTGGTTTCTTCTTGGAGGGAAAACTTGCAATTTTTGATAATGACAGAAATTTCAAGCTGCTGGGGAAGCTCCAAATGACTGTGGGAGGAAATCCTGGAGAAAGCGAGAGGGCGAAAGATGGGAGTATTTCTGTGGGTGCCCAGTGGGACCCCAAATCATATGTTTGCAGTGTCATTGCACTTAACCTTTATACCTTTGCTTCAGGTTATATGATCAGCCCAAAAGCTGCGAATTTGAAGAAGGTCACGCTATTATTTGCATCTCTGCCACCAAAATACTGTTGGAAAACATTGCCATGGCTACAGGTCACTGTCATATTAAAAGGGAAGATTAGACATTTCCTGCTCACCACCAGTTGTGTGGGCCTTTTGGCTGTTTGATGGTCATTTAAGTAGCAGCTTCTCTCGTTCCCAGTTTGATTTGGTGGTTGCAGCAATCAGATTGGTTTTTTTTTTGTGTTTCTGTATAGTAAGTAGCTCTGAAGCACATTATGGTATTTATGTAGTGTGCATTGCTATTGTAGCACCCTCCACTGGCTCTTCTACCTAATTAAACTCTCTGAAATATTAATCCTTAGGTACATCATGTGAAAAGCATCAATTTATTCTCCATTTAGAGTGGTATCTGGGGCACCATGTAAATGTGAGTGTTGTACTGAGGTTTAGCTAGCAAAATGTAATTAAATATACTGTTAAAAATAATAATGATTTGAAACCCAAATACATGATCAAAGGCTCCATAGTATGAGATACTTCAAGTATTTAGTAAAAATAAAAATAAAAACAGTTCAACCTGAAAGAACAGAGAGGTGGTGGTGAATCGTGTGATACCATGAGGGCTGCCCAAACTGCTAAGCGTCCTATTATCTCTAACCAAGACTCAAAGGTGTTATTCAAAGAAATGAAATTTTTGTAGATTTATAGATTGTGACTAAGTTCTGCTTCTCTGAAAGGTGACTAATGACTGTCTTTTAGTTACAGTCTGTAGTTACATTCTGCTGCTTTAGTTACATTCTGCTGCTTTTTGCATTTTGATGCTGGTGCTGGGCGTGGTGCTGCCAAGGCTGAAGTGTAGCGTGTCTTCAGTGACTTTGCAGGTCCGCTTTGCAGGCACAGTGCACTTGTGTTTTCTACATCAAGCTCACTTGCTAGGCATACATCTCTCATCCTCCTCAGGAGCTTTACCCAACAGCCCAGGGCCTCTTTACAATTTGTGCACTGCTGGGAAGCGAGTGTGCTGTGACATCTGTCCCGTCCCTGTCTGCCACGGTGGGATGGAGGTGAAAACTGGAGGGTCTTAGTCCCATGTCGCTGTGCTCTTGTAGTCAAAATGCTGCTCTTGCTTAGCAATTCGCTGCCAGGAATCCTGTTGTTGGAATAAATTGCTGAGAGATGTTGTGGCTGCTCCCTCCCCGGAGGTGTTCAAGGCCAAGTTGGACGTAGCCTTGAATAGCCTGATCTAGTTGAGAGGTGTGCCTGCCCATGACGGGGAGGTTGGATCAGATGATCTCTAAGGTCCCTTCCAGCCTAGGCCATTCTATGATTCTATGATTCTGTGATGGTTTAGGGGTGAACTTATAGTGTAGGGTCAATGGTTGGACTCGATGATCCCAAGGGTCTTTTCCAACCTGAATTGTTCTATGATTCTCTGATAGATACGTAAAATCAAACTACCTTCAAGGGGTTTAAGTTGTGGTTTGTTTTAACGCTGTGGAAGGAGAAAGTCAAAGTCACCAAAATAGTTCTCAATCAGCGTGGGAGGCAGGGTCAGCTCTGGCTGTGGTGACCTTTCTGCTCTGACCACTACCCAGCTTAAAGTTCAACTGGAGTGATATCATCTCAGGGGTGTTTACATGATCAGCTATAAAAACAATGTTGCTCCAGCAAATTTTCACACTTCAGTTTGTTTTAAGAGTTAGAAAAAAAATCGACATTTCATAAATACTTTTTCTCGCAGACATGTCTGCCTGAATGAAACAAGCAGCCCCACAACTTTATTTTAAGCTACTTTTCCTGTTTCCCACACATTGCAGTCAGCAACCTTTGCCCAGGGCATGATGACTGGTGATTAATATGGAAGTCCCGAGTCCTGCCTGTAGTGGTAGGGATGCTCCAGCAAATAGGATGTTTGTTCCACTTGCAGGCCAAGGAAAAAGGAATTTCTGGAATGATCTGGGTAAAAAAATAATTGTTTCTTTTGGCAGTCTTGCTTGGACAGTCCTTGAGCTGTTATGCGGTGGCTCTATTTACACCAAGAAAATTCAAGCAAACAGGCTCCTCTGGGCTATCGGAATGGTTTAAGTTTCCAACATATTTTTCCTGCATATCAAAAGTTTGGATCTTTGCCACGCAATCATTTTACAGAACTGTGAGTGGAAAGCACTCCAGTTGTGGTCAGTTTGTCTTCTAAGTTCTCCAACTACTGCTTTTCCAGGAATGGTCAGCACAACCCCCTGTCAAATGAAATACCTCTAAATTTGTCCTTTCTTGATCTAATTCTGAACTGGTTTTAGCGCTTGCTGTGCTATTATATTAATTTAATCCTTGCTGCCTTTCTTCTGTCTAATTACATAGCATAGTTCTGTATCACAGCGAAGTTTTCCTTGCTGTCGGTGTTCAGCGGAGGTGCGCGAGTCCTGTCGTGCAGTTCCTCCAGCATCTCGGTATCAGTGGCTGCTCGTCCAGTTAGTGCCTAGTGCTTTGCTGACTTGTTCTGGATTTATGATTTCTGGAGCAATTTTCTCGAAGAATAACATCCCCAGGATTGTGAATGGTCCTTGAGAATACTGCAAGGTTTTCTTCCCTGTAAAGCACATTGCAACCAGGAGGATGACAGGGACTGTGAAAAAAGAGGCATGGCTCAAGAGTGCTGTTTTAATTTCTTGTATGGAGCCGATCAAAATCCTTGTCTGTGACACTCTGTATGTTGAAGATAGGGTGTTACCATGGGCTGGAGAGGGAGGAATGAATGAAAACCAGAACAACCTAATAGCTAGCATCCATGGGAAAGGTGGGAGAAATGGTAGAATGTTGGTGTTTTCTAGCATGTCAACAGGCACTTGCTAGTGTATATGGAGGAATGTTTCCAGGAACCATCTCCAAGCTTTATTTACTGGGAAAATAGCAAAAGGGTTGTTCATATTGCCCATAACCAGGCTTCCGGTGCTTCAGAGTGATGTTTGTTCATTCTGTTTACACTGCAGTTAAAACAAAAATGAAAGTCTAAGATGTAAATCAGCTGACAAGTCTCGCTGGCCGCGTTCAGACCTGGGTAGCTGGGTGAGAGAGCTCAGAGCGGTGCTTTGGACCTGAGCCTGGCTGTTTCCAGCTTTGCTGTCCAGCAAGTGGTGACCTTAGCTGAGCCGTGTTTCTCTGTGCCTCCGTTTCCACGTGTGTGAGAAGTTAGTCATGATCCTGACTTTTTTTTTTTTTTTTTAAGTATTTTGACCCCTGCTGCTGAAAAGAGCCAGACACTTCTCTTCATCATTTACCCAGGTGCATAGGATAAAAGCAGGCAGCCTTGGAGGAACAGGCTCCCTTCTTTGGGGAGCTTGGTGTTGCTGGAGGTGCATGACTGTCTGAAGTGTTTACATCCTAGACTTCTGAAGTAATATCTGTAGGCCATCACTTTGGGTTGAAAATTGATTTTATTAGGTGAAAATGAAAATGAACTGAAGAAATGAACTGCAAGCCACATTGCCATGCTTACAAAATGCGTTATCCAGCCTTACGTGCCCGGATGTAATGAATACGCAGAGACCACCTACTTTGAACACTCCTCTGATTTTCCAGTTTCTTTAAAGTCTAATAATATTGGCAATGCAGGATGAAAGCAATTGTGAAAAGTGAAAAAGTCCTTGTTTGCCTATCCTGTCATCTGGGCTCTGTTTCACTGAAGCTGAAAATGAAGGTAACTTGCCTTAATGCTGCAGGACAGCTTTTAGTCTAATTGAACCGTGCATCAGCCAGAACCCCGTATTGAGCCTTCAGTCTTGGGTTAATCCCTTTTATTGGCTTGGGTGCAGGTTATCATCCCTTCTTATCAAACAAGGACCTCTTTCTTCTCACTCAGGATCAGAACTAAAAGCCAGTTGAAAAAGCAATGACAAATTCAAAGCTTTAAGCCTTCCCCACCCCCCAAAAAAACCCCCGCAAAACAACACAGCCTGTGCATCCGCGAGATGTTCTGCGACACGCACTTCAGCTGCAAGGCTCGGGCACATTTTTGTTGCTAGGAAGCTCCCTCCCCTTTCAGCTGTGATTTTTGTAGCAACAGCTTCAAAGTGTGCGGACTTGGTGCAATTGTTTTGCCCAGCATTTGCCGATCAGCATGTCAGATTAAATTTATGGGCAGTTGACTAGTGCTTAGTATTTGAACACCTGCTTCGACCTCCTCTTCTGGCACAGCTTTTTGAGCAGAGGTATGTTAAAGGCAGTGAGAACGAGTGGGTAGCATGAGTCAGTAATATTTTTTTAAGGAAAATAAAGATGGCTTTTGGGAAAAAATGATAAACGGGTCTTTTGTGTGAGGCAGCTGGTCAAACTCCAGGCTCACAATTGTCCTTTCTGACCTTAAACTCTAGGAATCTGCTTGAACTAACACCGCCAAAAATCTCCCACATTTATTAGCAAACTGTTTTACTGCAATTGTAGATCAAATCACTGGAAAATGGCTAAAAGTATATATATATATATATACTCTGCATATTTTAAATATAAAGGCAAAGATTTTCAAATGAAATAAACTTTTTTGAAGATTTTCTCTGTATACATTTGATTTATCCTGCTCTGATTTTTGAGAGTCACTTATTCTGACATAGTATTATTTAAATGTAGTATGAAACTAAACAAACAAAAAAAATCCTGCTTTTTTCTTCTCCATATTCAATGTCTGCCTTGGCCTTTTGAAATAATTTCTGTAATGAAAGCAATACTTTAACAGGTTTTATGACAACGATCAGGAGGAGAAATTAGACTTTTTAAAGGTCAGAACAGTCTAGTAGGGACTAAAATAAAATAAGATCTTTATACAGGCTGAAACCTTCATGCTTCCACGGCAGTGTTTCTTGCATTTTCCTATGAAACATCTGGCCTATGACTCTCAGAAACAGGATACTGAACCAGATGAACCATGGGTCTGATCCTGTTTGGCATTTTAGTTCCCCTTCACGCAGTCCAGACTCCGGCAGTCAGCAGCAATCTGAGGTGTGTGAGAAGTGTATGACCCAGCAAAATTTTGATGCCTCTGAAAGAAAATCTGATTCTTTGTCTGTTTCTGGGATGTTTGGCCAAATTCTTCCCATTGTCTGTTCTATTGCCTTCAAGGCACTTTCCCTGCAGGCACCCTCAAAGAAAAGCTTGCAATATCTTAAACTTTCTTTCCCTCTATATTATTCTTTGGTAAAAACATAGCATGGCTGGGATTGTGCTGTTTCGTATGAAAAAAAAAAACCAATGCCTGCTGGCCTGGGTATCCAAAATACAGTTTTATTATTGTGGAAAGGCCTTAATGAGGAAGAAAAAACCTCTATTTAATAAAGTGCATCAAGTGCCCTTGGGAAAAATTAGCACACAATGACTTCTTGTGCCGCCAATTGAAACAGCAGATTGGTGTAGTGATAGGCTTTACAGGAAATATTAAAAAAGCACAGATGGCTCAAGTTTACATGTTTACAGTGGAGCTGGAACAGCAGCTAAGACCTTCCAGTATAGTATAATTTACTAGAAGGTCATAGACCTATTGGTTAAGAATGAACCTGAAGACTATCGTAAACACACTGCTAGGGATTGTAGGGGTTTAATCCCAGCATTCTTCATTCTTTCTGCAATGTTAGAAGGAACTGGCTGCAGCATTAGTGAAAAGAGATACTTAAAGCATGGAAAAATGTGACATTCTGTTGGCGAAGGAAGCTGAGCTGTTGCAGGGAGCTGGAAGAGGGTTATGCAATTGCTACTGTTACTGTATAATTAGAAGCTCTTTGGCACTAATCTGATTCGGTTCACAATGTGATTTAAAAAAAAATTACTGAAAAATGTAGCTAGAAACAAGCTGTTTCAGCAATTACAGGAGTTATCTGCTACATTGTGGTTCACAACTCTGTGAGGAAGATTGGCCAGAGAAAGAGGCACCCAGGGGATCTAGGTCCTTGCTCTGCCACAGACATCCTATGGGGTCTAACTCAAGCTCATTAGGATGTTTTCTTGTTTAGGTAGCTAATTAAATGCTGATTTATTTATTTATTTGCTGTTTAAGTTTGCATCCCTGGTGGCATCTAGTAGATATTTGACCACAGGAGATAACAGGGCACTCTGCAGGGTGCTTCAGACTCTCTGGGCAGACTTTTCATCATCCGTCTAACTGTGATAAATGTCATCTCTTTGTTCAGCCTGTCAGGTTTTCAGGACCAGAATTGTGACAAAACTCTGAGAGAAAATGGAATTTTAAGAAGGCCTGTTGCAGGCTGTAGTGTAAGATAATAAGATGGTGTCACCAAATAGACAGGTGAGCCCTGCAAGAAAAGGACTAACTGCCTTTAGTGACAGGTGTCCCTTAAGTATGTGGTTTGTTCCCTATGGAAATCAGGAACCTTGGTCAATCAAGCATCTGCTTAATGACATTTTTAAGTGGAACCATGTTCTCACTCACCTGCTCTTTTTTGCTTATTATTTAAGTTTAAGCTGTTTTGTTTACTTAAAACAATGCCTAACCCACAGAAAGAGGAAGAGCAACTAATCTGGCCCAGATACTGGACGTAAATCTGAAGTAATGAAAATCTCTGAAGAAAAACCTAACAAAATCTAGCTGATAAAAATCTTTCCTTCACAACTAGTTTTCAAATCACTGTTGCAAAGCAGTTCAGTATTGTTATCGCTTTCCACCAGATAGGCAGACTGAAGCATAAAGAGGTGAAGTAATTCCCCAGAAGAGTAATAAAGTTTGGACTCAGAAAGAGGTTTCTTGATTTCCCAGTCGAATGTTCTGCCCTTTGCACCAGAACCATTAGGTTGTGCTCAGTGTAGTGTTTGCATCTTCGTGATGTAGTAGCTCACCTGGTGCAATTAAATGTCTTCGATTCAAATAAGACATCATTCCGATTCCTGTCAGCCCAGGAGCAGCTGGATTTTTTTTTTATTTTTTTTTTTTCCCTTGCACACATACATGCAAATGTGAATGATATTGTTTTCACTTAACAAGCTCCTATAATATCATTGGAATCGCTTGATAGTTAAGTCATGTTAAATTAAAACTGCTGCTGCTGCTGCCACGTCATCACAATCAGCAGTACAATAGGTACATTATTAACTGAATATTTACTTTGCAGACAATTATCTTCCTCATCAGAAAGTTGACTTCACCTGGGAATGTTTGAGTAGGTGAGTTGAAGCTGGAGTTCTCGGCTAATCTGGTGCTGATCTAGATGGCAAGATCTCCTTGTGAATTTTACCAAATGAAGCCTGCATGACTCACCCTAGAAAAATCTCAACCAATAACATGAGCTCATTAAACACAAATCAATCACCACAGCAACTAAAAGCACAACATGGCAAGGAGTATTTCAAAAAAGAGAGAAAAGAGCAGATTTGGGTAAAAGTGCCCACTGAGCCTGGCTTTTCAAGCAGAGCTCATGGCTGCTGATGGTTAGGGAATAGAGCAGATGGTGAGGACTGCTCCAGGACAGAGACCATAGCAAGGGTAGTGGTTTTATGAAAACCTCACGTTCTGTTCACTACATGACCTCTTCTGGCTCCTTGCAGCAGAACTCATTTCAGGAGCCGGAAGCCTGGTAGTGAGCCTTGCAGCTTGACATCTTGTGGCATTTTAAACCTCTCTGCTTCTCCCGTGGAGATTGTGCATCCCTGGAACAATGTGTCAAGGTCTGAAAATACTTGTGTCCACTGGCAAGAGAGAGTACAAGGTGTGTTTGCTCTCACCTGGTTTGCCAGGAAAGATTCCAATTCCAGGGCCCTCAGCCAAGGTCAAGAGCTAAACGCCCTCTGATTATTGCAGCGAGAGCAGGAATCTGTGATGATGCTGAGCCAAAAGGGAAACCTTTGGGTCGAGCTCAGCACTGCTGTGGCCTCATGCAGCCTTTCTGTGCCTGCCCTCAGCTTGCTCTAGGAATTCTGCCAACCAAAATTCCCTGCTCACTGTGTGAGTAGTTTTTTAAACATCTCAGCCTAATTTAGAGGTGTAGTATGCCACCATTTCAATTAACGACCTTCAATGAATCTTAAGGTCGGGAGACATTTCACGTGAAGTATCTTGCAGTTGAGTAAGTTGAGAATCTGCTGTGATCCTCTTGCTTCTGACCTGGGCGAAAAAAGGTTTAATACGAAATTCATACCTCATGCCACACCAAGAACTCCCTGTGTGTCTGAGAAACCTGTTTCCCAGTTAGCCAGTGTGAACTGAGCACAGACTGATGTTCACAATGTGTCCAAGGTTGGAGAGCTTCCCCGCTGGCGAACACAATCCAAATGACTGTGAGAGAAGGAATACAGAGAAAGGATTTCTGATGAAAAACGTGCAGCGAATGATCTCATATGAATTTATATAAGCCTGCAAGCCTCTTCTCCCTGGTAGCAATAGCTTTAGTTTATAGAGAGAAATGCGCTGTGGCAGGCCCCATCCGTTCCTAGATATGTGCGTTTATATGGGCCCAAGTTCCACATGATGTAAATCAGTGATAGCCATTAAATTCAGTGACGAATATTAGCTGAGGGTGGACTGTTACTATTTACAGCACAAGCCCTGCTGTGTTTTGTGTTTTGATAAGAACCTGAAATAAATTACAGAGGGGGGAAAAATAGTTAAAGCTGCTCAGCATAGAGCCTTCTAAAGCAGAAAATACCAGTGTTAAACGTGCTTTAATTTCTGAGAAGAAAAATGTAACAGGGAACCACTGGGATTTAGAACTGACCTCAGCAAATTCTAATGAGAACTAGAATACTGTTAAAATATAATGTTAGCTAGAGGGAGGTACAACTGTGAAAGGGAGGTGTGGATTCTCCATGTGAAATGGTTTCTTCAATAATGAATGATACTTTTTTTTTTTTCCCTTTCCCTTCCCTTCCTTTTTTAAAATATACTCAAACCAGACAGAAGTAGTGAAACCCGTGTAGAAAAACTGGCCTGTGTTAAACAGAAGGTCAGGACTAAATGATGTAAGTCATCTCTTCTGGCCCTTAGTGTGGCCTCAGAATCTTACAACGTGTTTACATAAATCCTGGCACAATGAGTTCGTGACCTTATCTGTGACTTTCTGGTATAATAATTATTAATAACAGAAATTCTCTGTTAAATTTGGAAAGTGAAATTTTGTCTCCATATATAAGAATGCAGAAAAAATACCTTCAAATTACTTGTAGCTATGAATTTAAAGTGAGGTAGTCAGCCTGCTTTAATCCATTGGTGAACAATTTATTTCAGAAATGAAAGACCCTTTCATTCAATTCAGCTTGATTTTGGAAGTGAAAGAAGAAAAATCCATTTAAGGTCACAAACTGAGAACCAATCTATTCTTGCAAGGATTTAACACAATTTAAAAACTCTTCCTATGTTCAAATTATACTTTAAATTCATTTCTTCAAGTTGTACCCATGTAGACAAGACTGTGATTATGATACCCCTGCCTGCACTTTTCAGAGTCTTCACACTGAAGCTAATGTTTCCTCATCTCTTTGGTGATAATAACTCTGTCCTTTATCTCCTAGATGACTGTTATGTTAAATGCAGAATACATTAAATTGGATGCTTCTCAGTTTGGATGAAATTTATTACTTCAGGGCTTAACATTTCATCTTGGCTTATGATTAGGAGGATGAATGCTGATAGAATGTTGTCTTCATTCTCCAGGAATGCTGGAGAGGTAAATACAGTATCTTACTGAGCATAGTTTAGACCACACGAGTTGTTGGTCTTACTGTATATATGTATATTTTTTTGGGAAAGAAATCTACTAGTGGAAGGTTGTTAAATAAAGGACAGAAGCAGTGGGTTGTTAAAAGATCTAACCAGGGTGACACTACATGGTCTCCACCCTTTGAATCCATTGCAGATGTTGACTCTAGCATGGTCTTGTAAGCAGACATAGGTTTGATTAATTAAAGTTTTTATATTGCTGTTTAAAGTTTGAATTCTCTTTCTGTCATGAACTTCCCATGTGACATGAGAGATGTTAATCCTGCCCAAATCCTGATAAAATTCAGGAGAAATTGTCTGCCACGTGTATAAATAGTGTTAGCTGGTTTGGACAATACATAAATGTTTTTGCAATACATAAAAAAGGGAGAGTATAAAAAGAGGGACTCCAAGGTGACTTGTGTACCTCTTACAGCTCCTAATGCTTGTGATTTCCACTGTCTAAGGCGAGCATCTGGCTAAAAATCTGTGAGAATAAATGCATTGTGTCAGAAAAGGAGAGGACTTTTAATTTCCTTTTTTACTGACCTGAGCCAGACTCCCTGCTGGCTTCAGAGAAATCACATCGGGAAAAGAATTGTTTCAGTGAATGCAAATGGGTGATACTGGTAGACTGTGAATACCTATGAACTTCCAAGTGCCTTCTAGAGGAGTTAAGTGCCTTCAGCTTTCAGAAGCTGGTTCTTTTAATCGTGTTTCAGTCAAAGATGTTGAAATATCACCTTGAATACTTGATGATCAGACAATGTCATATGTTGTTCTGCACCCTAGTTTGTACGGCATTGTATTACCTCACTAGATTATATTTCAGTACTTTCTTTAGAAGTCTCGTTAACTTGCCTCAAGAGACTGGAAAATTCAAGAATAAAAATATGAACCAAGACTGTTTAATGCAGAGACACCATGTGGCTCAGGGAATTCACAAATTGTGAATCCGCAGGTGCTGGGAGAGTATTCTGCGTAAGTATCACTGCTGCATATGTACTCTGGCTATTTTATTGCTCTGCAGGTACTTGCTAATGGTTGGAGACAGAATCCTGGGTTAGCTGGACTTTTGATGTAACTCTATTCTTACATTAAAATCTGCTTCAACCTCCGCATAGGCGTTGAGTGTACACTCACGGTACTGTTTTCCTGTAAATGCCTGTACATAAATGGTGATGATAGTGTTACCGTCATTATTTTTACTTTTATGATTTCCCCTTGCAGTCCCCACTGAGGTCCAGGCCAGGTGCTGTGCAAGTCTCTGCAACAGCAAACTTTGAGCCAGAGGGTGGAGTTTTCATCTTCATTTGAAGATTTGAGAGAAGTGCTTGCACCGCTAAATCGCAAATACACTCGTAAATCTCTTTCCCAATAGAAAAGGCAGATGTACTGTGGGAAAGGAAAACAAATATAAACAGGAGTGAAGGGATTTACCTGCTGTCACAAAGCAGTTTTTGACACAGCCAGGCATGGAATTCAAGGTTTTTACGAGCCTTAGCTGGCTGTCCTGTGCAGTGGGCAATTCCTCCACTCCCCCACGGTCTTTTCATGAAAATACTGTTGTGAAACAAAAACTTTTCAAAGCTTTGATTCAAACACTTCCTCTCTCCAAGCACCAGGTGATGAGTTGGAATGGTAAGCTGTCATTTCCATCCCTAAATCCTACATGTTCTGGCAGTTCCGATGTGAAAAACAATAGCTTAGGACAAGTAGTTACAGCAATTCCTATTCTTGACCACTTTTCATCACATTGGTGATCAGAGATGCGCTCATTAACCCTGCCTCAGCTGCTGGATATTCCCTGCACTTCATAATACTGTTTGTTGCTTGCTGAAGCTGCTTTGAAGGCATGGTTGTGTTAAATCACCTATAAATCCTACTTGACACAATATCTGTTTCAAGGTACTGAAATAAACACTTAACAAAATTGTTCTGAATCATTAGCTCTGCTAGGAGAGAGGAAGTATTTCAATCAAAGCTTACAAGCATTTTGTCTTACATTAGCTTTTTTGACAAGACCCCAAGGGGCGAACTTTTGTCTCGTTAGTGTCAGATACATCACACAGTACTCAGAAGTCAAGATTAAAAATTCACTTTTAAGAAAGATTTATCAGAAATCATAGATGCAATAGGATAGATGGAATTGGAGACGTTTAGTACAGGTAAGTGGTGGCCAGATGTATAGCTCCAGGGAGGAAGATCTTGGTCCCTACACACTGAGCATATATAGTAGAAGTAGACAGTCTCTATTATCAGCAATTTTAAGGGTTACCAGCTCTCAGTCATTGTGTTCTGATGAAAAGTGTATTTCTTAGAAGCATGTTACATGTATTTTTGCTATTAGTTTTTGTATGATTTAAGGCCATTTGATCATTTAAGGTCTGCTTTGATCTCCTAAATAGCAAAAAGTAATATTTTTTCCCAAGTGATTCTGCCATGAATCCAATAACTTCTCTTACAGATTGAACATATTTTAAAAGAACTTTGTAAAGATATAATCGGAAGGTTTGCCACCAAATCACAATTTCTAAGGATAGGGATTTTCAGGTCAGAACCTTTACTTCTATATACTGTACAGTACTGAGCCCTCTGGTGTTCAGCAAACAAAAACCACAGCACAGACTCTTTCTCAGAGCCAGCCAAAGCCATGACTAGTGTCATGGCCTTGAGGCTCTTCAGGATGCTTCAGGAATGAATTGTCCCTCTTGGAGAGAGATGAAAAACTAACCTTCTCTTCTGCCTGGAAGCACCCGGGGGTGCTACTTCTATGTAACTCAAACGGTAGCTTGGGCATAGGAAACATTCTGTGATTCTGTGAAAGCTGTGGTGAGGGAGAGAAAGCAGACTCATTGTTTCCCTTCTCCTGATAGTACTAAAAAAAACCCCAAACTTTGAAGAGCTTTACAGTTGTCACACACTTGTCATGTAGTTGTCTGATGTTGCTTCTTAGCCCTGAATATTTGACTTACTTTCATCGCTTCACTCTCTAATAGAGTGTGAACAAACAAAGAAGATTACCCTTCCTTTTGGTAAGACGAAGCTAAATAATGCTTATCTGGTCCTACCTGGGGACAGTTTCCTACGACTGTTTCTTATGGTGCACGACCAATTTCAGCATGACTGGTACAGATGAGTATGTACAAGTATCGATATGTTAGCATACAAGGAAGTCTGTACATGCTGCGGCTCAGAGACTTGTTTGTGATGGAGATAACTGAAGGTTGAAAGCAGGGAAACAATAGGCAGGGGAATGCTGATGACTGAGAATAGATAATAAAAACTTACATTGATTTCTCTTGTATGCAACTTTATGTTGAGTTGGCAGATTTGGAAATTTCGCTGCTCATAATATTGCACACTTCTGTCAAATGAGGGCAGGAGATTTTTCTTAAAAGGTCTGCCTTGTGTAATTGCCTCCAGGAAACAAGAGACACTAATCTATGCTACTACAGTAGTGCAGTACAACACAGCACAGGGGTGTCTGGTCCCTGAACAGGTTCTGCAGTGCCTATAGCTTCTCCATTTATTTAAAAACAACTGTCAGTAGAATCTTTCTCTTCTCAGTGCCACGTTTTAACGTGGTTACAAAGAATTTGAGTTATGTGCTGGGCAAGCTGTTGATGTAAGACACCTCTGTGCACCTGTCCACTTAGAAGGCTGATCTTATATCGGTCTTTACTTCAGGAAGTGGCTGTTACTAATAATTTATTGAGTGCTGACAGCCTGTTCTTCTCTGTCCAAAATACCTCCTCCCTATGAAGCCTGCATACTGAGCAAGGCAGACAGTGCCCTGTAAATCATGATCAAATACAGCCATGCTGCGGTGATTCGGTATGTGATTCATTTAAGATTGGAGGGGAGGAGGGGAGATGGGAAAAGATGGGATAAAAGCACTTTCCTGAAGAATGCTAAGCGTAGATCACAGATTATTTTCAATTAGATTTGCTGGCGTGCGCTTTTGCATGCAGGCAGGAACTGGTCGTCGTGTGAACTGTCTGCTTTATTCACAGGAGCAATGCTTAGATGTCCTTCTCAGGAGCTACTTAAAAAGCAGTTCTGTTTATCTGTAAAGGAAAAAAAACATAGCTGTTGCTCTGCTTTTCAGCCCTAGGGTTATGCCTATTTTCACCAAGTTCTTGCTAAACATTTGTTCTTAAATCAAAAGATACTTTCAGTTGATGAAAGCAATTAAACAATTTGAAGGTGGTTGTCTGTGTTAGGTCTGTCTTTAAGGATTTTGGTGTCTCAGAAATTCTACACTGAAGGTTTCTGATGTGTGTCAAAGAACTTGATTTAAACTCAGATTCTGGGGCAGGGTGAGTGCGTATGTGTAATGACACAGGAAAGGAAGTCTGTCTTTCAGTTTTGCTGTCTGAAGAGGTGTTCAGAAGACTCCACAGCTTTTCTCAGGCTTGCTTTCTTGTGTGAATGACTTAAAAGTTCAAAGAGATTGTTACACAGACCTACATCTGAGGCGCTGGTCTCCCTCAGGAGTATCAACCATCAACCTTTGTCGATGATGACTGAGGTACTCTCCTGGGTAGTATGGGAGAAGTCAGGGGGACCACTGTGAAAGTAACTGCATAGCAGAGGAAATGCAGGATTCACAGCTTGATCCCAAGTTGTCTCCTGGTAATGTTTTAATCCCCAAATGTCCAATTCTGGATTGACATGGAAACAAGGTACAGCATTATCAAAGCCCGGGGCTGTTACATTGTGGCAAACTGTTTTCCTGGAGGGCAGGAGTCCATTGCGCACTCTGCTGGCATAGGCACCAGAGGTAAAGTATTTTAAGACCATCTTCATGATTTAGGAGTCTATAGGTTCTGACTGACCTGTGGTAGTCAGTTAAAATTAGGCAGCTGAATTTATTACTGCCCCCCTCCTCTGATGGACACTGTTGTCCTGAGACAGTGATATCTAGTCTACTTGGGAATTGCCACCGTTTCCAGCCTGGCATGTTCAGGTTTACCTGCAGCTTGCTTCTTGGCTCATTTTTATGTGCCAGCCTGACTGTTAATGGTCATTCTGCCTTCACTACTCTGCCAGGTTTTGTCCAAGCCCCACATACACCTGGCTCGCCTGTGGGATGTAGGTGATTGTCACACAAGCTGTGTCTCCATGGCAGTTGGGCTAGACTGATGGGAAAAGGCAGCAGTTTAGCTCCTGCCCAAGCCTGTGCATCCTTTTCCTTCTGTGCAGTCACCAGGGAGCAAGGGAGTGGATTGTTGCATCTCCAGGGCTATGGCTGACTTGGGATTTTGAGACTCAAAACTCCTGTTTTTTGGCCATCAGGTGCTGTGCAGGTAATCTATTCAGCATGCCTGGCTGGACAAATGGAGCTCATCCACGAGCTCTGCCAGGGACCTGCTGTACAGCTGCCAAGAGGGAACTGCATCTGTGCTTCCATTTAGATTATGCCTGAGCTTTTGAAATTAGTCTTTCTAGTATCACACTTCAGTTAACATCACAGAGTGGTTCTGGACTGCTTTTGTACGAGGCTAAGTCAGAACGTATGCACATAACGCACTCTAAATGCTGGCAGGCGTTCAGTTCATAGGTTAGGCTTAGCGATAGGGTAGATCTCAAATTTTTTTTTTTCTAGATCATCTTGTATCGCTCCACAGTATTTACTGATGAAATGTAGCCTTAGATTGGTCTTATGGATGGCTCTCAGGCTGCAGTGTTCCCTAATGTTCTTTTGAAAATATGGTCTGTTTTCAGATGTATTCCAAACCGACACCGTCTGTCATAAACTGGGAGAAATCTTCACAAAATTAGAAAGCAAGAAGGGGAAAATGATCAAGAACTTTCAAATTCTGCTTGTTAAATCAGGATACAGACCTGGATGACTTAGAAACACTGGATTCATCCCTCCTTGCTCTTGCACTGTGTTTGGTCTTGCACACCAGCACATATGTGGTGGTTCTTAGATTACCAAAGCGTAATACCAAATGCATAAACACATATGTTCCTGCAGGAAAAGGTGAATCTCAGCTGGTATTGGAGAAGTTGGCCTGGAGAGATTTTTCCTTGCAGGGACACAGGGCACTGTCTCACACCGGACAGCACATCAGACCACTGCCTCGATCTCAGGTCTCTGCACCATTTTGGGCTGGTAGGTTCATCTCTCCTCAAGAGGGCAGCGAGGCTTTAGGGAGGGCACCTCTGCTATGGACCTGCAGCCCTTGCAGAGAACTAGGGTCATGGCAGACTCATAGAATCGCAGAGTCATAGACTGGCCTAGGCTGGAAGGG
>NW_009699116.1:656-1107 GCF_000703405.1 Apaloderma vittatum | reverse complement strand
CCCAAAAAAGCCCCAAAATTCCGACATTTGGGGCCGACTCCCACTAAAAATTCAGATTCGGGACCTTAAAAACCGCAAAAGTTCTGAAATTTGAGGTAAAAATGGAGAAATCTGGGGCTCCCACCCCCAAAAAGTGAATTTTGGGAGCCCCCAGTCTCTGAAAAAAAGAGTTTTGAGACACGAAAAACCCCAAAAATGCCCCAAAAATTTGAAATTTGGGGCCGACTCCCCCTAAAAATTCGATTTGAGAGCTCCAAAAACTCCCAAAATTCAGAAATTTGGGGATCCCGCCTTAAAAAAACAAGTTTGGGGACACGAAAAACCCCCAAAACTCAGAAATTTGGAGCTTCCGCCCCCTAAAAATTGAGTTTTGCGACCTCGCTGCCTCTGAAAAGTGAGTTTTGAGACCCAAAAAACCCCCAAAAAAGCCCCACAATTCCAAAATTTAGGG
>NW_009699116.1:272-555 GCF_000703405.1 Apaloderma vittatum | reverse complement strand
CCCCAAAATTCAGAAATTTGGGGTCGGGAGGGCCCCAAATTTTATTGGGGGGGTCATTTGGGAGCATTTATCCCCAAAACCACCACAAACTGGAGGAGAAAATGAACCTTTTATGCCAAAATTCACCATTTTTTGAGGGATTTCCACATTTTGGGGGGGTTTTGAAGCCCCAGGGGGGTCCCCAAATATTTTGGGGGTCCCCAAATTCTTTCAGGGGGGAGATTTACCCACAGAAACACCAGAAATTTGGGGAGAAAATCAACCCTTTATGCCAAAATTCACC
>NW_009699116.1:0-255 GCF_000703405.1 Apaloderma vittatum | reverse complement strand
TTTGGAGAGTTTCGAGGACACGGGGGGTCCCCAAATATTTTGAGGGTCCCCAAATTCTTTGGGGGGGGCGATTTACCCACAGAAACACCAGAAATTTGGGGAGAAAATCAACCCTTTATGCCAAAATTCACCCTTTTTTGAGGGATTTCCACAGCTTTTGAGAGTTTCGAGGACACGGGGGGTCCCCAAATATTTTGAGGGTCCCCAAATTCTTTGGGGGGGGCGATTTACCCACAGAAACACCAGAAATTTGGG
>NW_009699115.1:0-1135 GCF_000703405.1 Apaloderma vittatum | reverse complement strand
TGCGTCACCCTGGGGTCTGCAGCCTCTCTCCCTGCTCGCTACTGGCGACCCAAACAGCCTCACATCGAGCTCCCTGCCCCAGGTGTACAACGAGCAGATCCACGACTTGCTGGAGCCCAAGGGCCCACTGGCGATCCAGGAGGATCCTGAGAAAGGAGTCGTGGTTCGGGGGCTCTCCTTCCACCAGGTGGGTGTAAAAATGGGCACGGGGTCTGGGCAAGGCTACGCTGGCTCCAAAAGCCGAGCTGCAGGATGCTGGGTGAACTTGGCATACGGGCTGTGCTGACTCCTGCCCTCTCTGCCCCTTCTCTCCCAGCCCGCCTCAGCTGAGCAGCTCCTGAAGATGTTGGCCAACGGCAACAAGAACCGGACTCAGCACCCTACTGATGCCAACGCCACCTCCTCCCGCTCACATGCCATCTTCCAGGTGAGCGTCTGGTGGTTGTCGTAACTCTCAGGAGTTTGTGTTGGAAAAGGAACAAGCCCGGGCCAAGATTTGCGTCCTGGGGGTTTCCTGCTGCTGCTCCTGGTCTGTTGTGGGGAAGATCAGAGTGGTCATGGCCCTTGAAGGGGAGGCACGGGGCTGCACATACTGGTCATACTGGTGCCTACGTCTCCTGGACAGTCTTGTGCTGCCAGCTGGCAGTTGTGTCTCCCAAGGGCTGAACTTTCCCTTTGCGCTTTCGGCTCTTGTCGACTTGGCACGTGGGAGCTGCACCTGAATCCTGACCCACAGCAAAGGGTGCCAGTTATTGCTGGCTCGTGCTCGTGCCTCTCTCCCCGGGCCGCCAGGCTCCTCCGTTGTGTCCCCCTTGGCACCGAGCTGGGAATCACACTCACCTCAGGCTCTGTAAATTTGCTCTGTGGTTTCTCAGCCCTCTTCCAGGCAAACCTTGCCAGTTGATTTCGATTCTAGCCAGGCCCTTCATTGAATTAGCAGGGCCATCACACCTACGTGGGGAGACAGAGGGCTCTGGCTGTAATTTCACGCCGAACCTGGTGCCTTGCCCGTTGCTGGTTGCAGAGGGGGGATGTCCAGCTGTCCGGATGCTTTCCCAGCTGGGCTTGTCGGTGGGTGCTGGATCCCTGCCTGCTGTGAATCCATTAGCTCTGCTGGAAATCTGCCCTTCCTGCC
>NW_009699114.1:2723-3536 GCF_000703405.1 Apaloderma vittatum | reverse complement strand
GCTCGGGTGCTTGTGTGGGGCTGCCACTGGGCTGGAGAAGCCCAGGGAGCACATTGCTAAGCTCCCTGCTACAGACAATCAAGCCCTGATCGTTTCTATCATGAAGATAAACTGGCCATTGTTGCCAAAAATAAATGTTAGTGTTCCAAATCCACAC
Source organism: Apaloderma vittatum (assembly GCF_000703405.1). Taxonomy (NCBI): domain Eukaryota; kingdom Metazoa; phylum Chordata; class Aves; order Trogoniformes; family Trogonidae; genus Apaloderma; species Apaloderma vittatum. The sequence continues at coordinate 3,379 of NW_009699114.1, read as the reverse complement.
TTCAATAGCACCAGCTCATTAGAGATGCATATCATTTGGCTCTAGTCCCACACCTTCCAGCTCGTTATAAATATGCAGTTGCTGCTGGCTCTACCCCAATCATCTCTGCAATCAGAGCTTTTAATTAGGTTAATTAAATTGTATCAAACCTCGCAGGGACGCAGTTCACTGATGCTGATGAGGCAGCCAAAACAGACCTTAACTCCAGCTCTAATGAAGGCCCTGCTGCCTGCTTCAGCTAATGACAATGCATAATAAATTAGAGCTTCCCTAGAAAGGTGCATCAGGGCTTGCGCTTCAGTAAATGATGATCTATGTGCACTAACTTACTGTTTCTTTAGGTCTGCCAAGCCAGGAACATCCCGGGAATATGTTCTTACTAAATGATGGCCTCCCACCTGCTCAAAGCTCTGCTGCTCACCTTGGTTCTCTCAAGGCACTGAAGGCTTCAGGTATGTCACTGTAGAGACGGCAAAGCAAATATTTGCTACTTTCACCTTACACAGCACGTGGTCTGCTCTGATGCCTGGCCTCTCCCAACAGAGGCAGCAGAAGGTATTTATTTATTTATTTGAAACCCTCTGTAATGGAATTTGGGCAGAAACATTCTCTTTGGAGGGAAATGGGGAGGGCTGTGTCCGAGAGTGTGGCAGCAG
>NW_009699114.1:0-2707 GCF_000703405.1 Apaloderma vittatum | reverse complement strand
TGCTCCGGCGCTGCTCCCAGTCAGGTGGGGAAAGGTCTGGGTGGCCAAGGAGCCTGTGGAAAAGAGAGGTTTAGGGCAGCCCTATCAGGCTGCAATTAGTCATTCCTGATTTACATCCTGCTCTTTGAGCTCCCTGCTGTGAAGCTGCTCAGGCTTGAGTGGAGGAACTCCACCACCCCTTTCTCCTTGGTGCCCTTGGGCAAGTCACCTTAGCTGAACCTGGCTGTAAGGGTGGCAGGGTCTCGGTGACACCCCGCCAGGGTTTTTTTCCTGCCCCTGGAGATGCCTTCGGTCCTGCGCCCAGACCCCCCTTCTGCTGGTGGCCTGTGAGTGCGAGCCGTGCGGTCCTGCTGTCCGATGGCTGAGCGTGCGGCGAGTGGACTCGTGCCGCATGGTAAGGCACCGACGGGCATGGGTGGTGGGCTGCATGGGGTCAAAGCCTCCCTCTCTGCTGACAGAAAACAGTGAGGAGGGCTCTGGGGTCTCCTGTGCCCCCCTGCTGCCGCTGTGCCCTGTCGCCGGTGCGGACCTGACGGTGCCCCCGACGCGTTGGCTTCTCTTGCTGTGCCCGAGAGATGGGATGAGAGACCCCCTGTGCTCGTCTCCAGCCTGGTTCAGGCTTGGAAAATGGGGCCTACAGGAAACCCCCCGTGATGCTCAAGGGGTGGTGATGGCTCTCCTGCTAGTAACATATTGTTGTAGTTGCCTAAAGATAATCCTGCAAGCATTTTAATGTAGCCTGCTATTAACTTTTGTAGACAGTCATTATCAATTGAGTTCTTCAGCACGAACAAGGAATTACATGAAATTATTATACGGCACAATATTATTCTGAGTCACCTGAAACCTGAGCTGTGAATCCGTGGAGTATTTTGATACCTGTATCTTGCAAACTGCAGGGAATCTCCTTGCTAAAAAACCTGTTGGTTCAGCCTTTGATACTATAATTATCACGAGCAGAAAATAGCTGTGGGCTGTTTCTCTCAGTCCTTCCCCATGAGGACCCAGCTAGAGGATGGCAGATCCCACCAATGACCCACTTCAAATCTCATACTGCAGTCGAGTGGGCTGGGTGTTCTGTTCAGTTATAAGGTATTGACTCTTCCCAGACCCATGCACAAACGTTTCAGTGCTTTAGGATAAGGAAACTAAGCTGAGGGCTTGGGGAGTCAAACCAGGAGCAAGGTCTGACCGAAGGGAAGGGTTTGGCGCTTTGTGATGTGCCCCTGAAGTCATTCTGTGACTGCACCCACAAATTTTGTTGTTTTCTTTTTTTACAAAAAGCATGGAATTAGCATTAACAAGGAGTTATGTGAGTGCACACAGCTGCTCTATGGATCAGCAGCCAATTTCCCTACTAAAGGTTAATTGTGAGGCTGAGGGCAGAGTCCAGTGCTCTCCATAAAACCCTCCTTGTCTGTTTACTGCCTCAAATCTTCAGTTGTTTGCGAGTGTGATGTTGGATGTGGGAACCTGTTTTCAGATACTGGACAGGAGCTTTCTTTCAAGACATGAAATGGGACTGGGGATCTTCCTGAGACATGACCAAACTGAACCTGGGCACCCTTTTTCCTTCCCACACTTTCAGAAATGCACAGGCTTGTCTGCCCAGGAAAATGACACCAGATTCCCCCTCCCAGCAGACAGCCCATTTCCCAGTCATCTGCACCATGGGGAGTCAAAAGGGAGCGTTTAACCTGCGATGGCTTTTTCAGCATTAACTGCTTGAATGTTTCTCTGGACACTGCGCCACAGTAATACTGGGAAAAGCAATGATGGATGTTGGTCAAAGCACTTTGGTTTTGCTCTTTGGGACCAGTGCTTCTGCTGGTAGCCATTCGAGCTCTGAGGGCAGTAGGGGTGAGTCAGCCCTGTCTAAGGTGGAAGTTCAGTGATCAGCACCCACAGAACCCTTGAACATTGCGGGCGGGAGTTAGTGAAACGTGTTTGTGCACGAGAGCTGGCACCTCCTCGCAGTCTGTTGTGGCCACAAGATGATAAGCTGCTCCACAGCCAGCTGGATTTGTGCCTCAGCTTCTGTGGTCAGCAAGAAGTCTGTTTGATGTAACAGTGCTCTGGTTTCCCCTTTGTTAAGACCCTCACAGTTTCTCAGGGAAAAGTAACTCAGAACAGGCGCCGCTTTTGCTCCTCACACCCTGAGCAGCGATCACGAAACGGTCGTGTCGTCACTGAGAGCCTGCAGCTCCCGCACACTGGCGTGCGGATGACAGCTACTGCCGGCAGAAGCAGCGGTGTGTGGCACTTGACCTATAATTTTCCACGGTGAGAGCACTGACCGCTCAAAACCTCGCAGCTACCTGCTGCATCCCATAATATCTCGCTCCTTTGCTGGGAAGAGATGGCTCTCTTCCAGGGATTAGGTCATTTGTGCCTGTTGCCACACTTGATCTACCGATGGGATCGGGGCGCACCAGGCACTTCGAGCATCGGGGCTAATGAGCTCTTCTCGTTCAGGTCGTTCCTTTCCAGCTCTCTCCAGGCAGCAGCTCCTGGAGGGTCTCACCCGCGGAATCGCCGCCGCTGTTCCTTTCCCATCCTTTCCAGCAACTCTCTCTCGACGCAGGTAAAACTAAAGGGGGTAAGGATCAGACATTTGTCTATTTAAATACCCGTCGAAAAGAGATTTCCCGTCGAACACACCCCAGTGTCGGCAGGACCTGGATGTGTTTTAAACACAACTAAAAGC
>NW_009699113.1:20518-20836 GCF_000703405.1 Apaloderma vittatum | reverse complement strand
ACATCTGCGATTTCTCACTGCCTGGAGCCGCCTGTCCGATTCCAGGGAAACACAGATGGATCCCAGATGGGAAGGTCCTGCCAAACAGACCAGCTCTCCACCTTGCCAGAATACCCAGCTCGGAGGCACACACACACACACACACACGTACCCTGGGCTCTCTGCCTGCGCCGCGCTGCTGCCAGGCTGCTCGCCAGCTGATGTCACCCAGCACACACCTACCAGCGCCTCGCAGCCGGGCTCGCATTAACTTGTTAAATACACGTAATTTGTTTATGGCCGGCAATAACAGCGAGACAGCGGCGGCGGGGAGGGGAG
>NW_009699113.1:19873-20487 GCF_000703405.1 Apaloderma vittatum | reverse complement strand
AGGGCTTCACCAAGGGGCCGTGGGTCGTTTCCACGATCGGCTCTGCCAGGTGGAAACCAGCCTCGGTGTCAGCCCTCGATTCTGAAAGCTGGGGAAGCTGTTGGGGTAAACTAGCCAAGGAATTTTCTGCAGGTTTCCCCCACGCGTGTAAATCTTCCCCGTAAACTCCTCTCCGAGCCCCAGCGGCGGAGTTTGTGGCGCTGGAAAGCTGGCATGTGTTAGCAATTAGAAGCAACAACAAGATAACAAGATACTGATGTTGCAAGGGTACCAAACTAGGGCTGGAAAATTCAAAGGAAGGGCAATTAAACGTGCAACATATTACTCGGATCGAAGAGGAAGTGTTAAAGGAAAATGTAAATCCGAAACGTTTTCTATAGGGAGTAAACTCCTCCAAGGATCTCTCAGCAGTGAGGAAGGCTCACAGGATACAACTACATTTGGTAATTTTTTTCCCCCCTCTCTTTATACACGGACGTGGCAGCCCTGCCACCTACAAACCTCCTGGACCTTTTTGCAGGGCTGCTCCCCAACAACAGAAACTCACTGGAAGCCCCTGACTAACCCCATCAGCCCAGCATCATTCACTGCAAAGCCGGGCGCTGGGCAAACCT
>NW_009699113.1:5265-19842 GCF_000703405.1 Apaloderma vittatum | reverse complement strand
CCCTGGCCACGCAGCCCAGTGTCCCCAGAGAAGAGGCAATCACCCCTCCAGTTCCAGCCTAAATCCTCCTCCTCCTCCACGCCGTCCTCCTCCCAGCTCCCAGAAAACCACCCAAGGTGGAGAAGCGACGTTTGCGTTTGTGCCAGCGCGTGGTGCGCAAGCAAACTGAAGATCTCAGGAGAGATTCATCGCTCCAGTCCACGCTCCTCTGAGCTGAGGGGCTTCACGTCTTGATAGAACCTTTTTCAAACCTTCACAGGCAACTCTGACTCTCCTTCCAGCCACCTTTTTGAGAACTAGACACCTACGTACCATGCCAGGGCAGCAAACCAGAAGCCTGCCGCTGCCCCAGCTGAGGGATGCTGGTTTTTAAAAAAGCCCAGAAATCACATGAACCGAATTCTCTGCAGTTGGTGTAAATGTGGAGGGATATTTACTTGCTCACAGACAGCAAAATGCTTTTTTACAAGATTTCCAGTGCTTCAGGAGGCTACTGCTAACTGTCAAGCCATGTCCATAGAAATCCTAAAGCGCTGACCCTGGCATCCCACCCAACCCTTCACCCCCAGCTCCTCTGCCTCTTACTCCTCATTAGTTTAAGGTACCTCTGCTTCCCATTAGGAGGGGAAAAGGCTGTAAACGAAGGGGAAAAAAAAGTGCTTTAAAGGAAGCATTCATAGAATGGCCTAGGCTGGAAGGGACCTTAGAGATCATCCAGTCCAACCTCCCTGTTTTGGGCAGGGACGCCACCTCTCGACTAGACCAGGCAACATATGGGGACCGAGCGGGAATTGAACCCGTGACCTCGGTGTTGTCATTGTTGTCAGCACCGCGCTCAAACCACTGAGCTAACCGGCCCCCTAAAGCACTCTGCCAGCATGCACGGCATGAAGAACAGGGGCCACGATCTCCAGAAGAGGCCAGCCAAAGCACTGGGTGATAACCGGGGGAAGGCATCTGCGCAGGAAATGTTGAGCTGTTGTGGGAGCACCCGAACCCGTGACCTCGGTGTTGTCATTGTTGTCAGCACCGCGCTCAAACCACTGAGCTAACCGGCCCCCTAAAGCACTCTGCCAGCATGCACGGCATGAAGAACAGGGGCCACGATCTCCAGAAGAGGCCAGCCAAAGCACTGGGTGATAACCGGGGGAAGGCATCTGCGCAGGAAATGTTGAGCTGTTGTGGGAGCCCCCGCAGCTCCTGCAGCCTCGGCTGGGTGAACACATCGCTCCGACGAGGGCAGCCCAGCTGCAGGCAGAGGAGGGGACACAGATATACAGCTCATGCCTCCAAATCTCAACTAAAATCGGCGATTTCACACGCTTCAGTTCAAAAAAAAGCGAATGGCAATTTGCACAGATACCTGGAGCGCCCGGGATTCTCTGATGTCTTATAAGCAGCGAGCTCACGGCGCGGCTTTGCCCCCAGTGGAGGTGGCATCAGGGAGATCGCTGCAGCTTAAAACATGAAGCACCACACACCAGACAGCACAATTCCCTGTCCAGCTCAGCCTGAAACCAGCCAGCAAATTCAAAACCAGACCTTGGTTTGAGCACAGGAGAGGAGGGGGATGCTGTACGACGAACAGAAGATGCTCAAGAGATGCAGCCTGGGAGCTGCCCAGTCTCTGGGTCAAACTCACGGGAGAAAGGACTCTCCCAAGGTACACAGGATAGTCCAGGCTTTGCAGGGTTTATTTGAAATAGGTAACTAGCACTAGATGTTCTCTCACCTTCTTTTTTTAATCATATTTTACCTTAAGGACCTCAACAGCTTGTGAACATTTCACTTTACATAAACAAAAGCTGTCCCCAACTATGACAACTGGGTTGTAACTACCATTTGTCAACTCAGAGCCAAATAAATCTTTTCCCTGTTTTTACGACAGAAAGTAGCTCAAAACATCAAAAACTCAGGCTACTCCAGGTATTTCAGGTGTAGTTAGAATGATCTGACTTCACAAACCTTTATGGAAACGCACAACGCTCTTGGCCATCGCGTCCACAGGCCAACTTCTACCAAAACCTCAGGAAAAATATCCCCACTTCTGGCTAGAGGGGCAGGAATGTGCCCAACCTCACGGCTCGGCCTTGCCGTAAGGAAGACGCACGCGTGGTTTGGGGCTCTCGAGGCATAAAATGTACAGGTGGGGACACCTGGTCGCCCTGGGGAGGAGCCACTGCAAAGCCTCCTTCAAAAAGGCTCGTGGATTGTATCTTGACCATGACCCACATACCTCAGCTTACCCAGATATGAGATATTTCGTCTGCTGACCTCGAGCAGCACCTCCACATAACCAAGAGGCTGGCCTGCTCCCCAAATGTGCATTAAAATAAGATTTTGTAATGCAGACATCACCACTCCGGTGGAAGGAAGGAGGGCTGCAGGCAGCACGGGCAAAACCGCCTTCCTCGGCTCGCTGCGTTCATCTGCTGCTGCTTTCTTCTCCTGGGAATCCTTTATGGAAAGAACGATGCAAACCAAGTTTGAACACTGGGAGCTATTGATACCTGCTGCTAAGTGTGGTTTCTGAGGAAAGCGAGGAAATCTGAAGAATTTTTCCACTTTCCAGTGGAATTTTTATGCCTATCGCAGCCCATCGCTCCAGCAAGCACAAGCGACCCAAACTACTTCTGATCTCTCTCCTGTTCCACCCATATTTCACGACATGACACAGCTTTATTTTTTTGCCTGCTGTGTTCTTGTGTTCCTACCTCGGGAAGAAGCTTCACTTGCATTCACAGCAACCCTGGAAAGCCTTTGCCTTTTTAAGCTGACCCCTTTCCATTGCACAGAAGAACAAATCCAAACGCAGCAAGGCAGCCAAAGCCATTTATCAGCCTAAGTGGAAACCGTAAATTCATGCTAACTGGAATCTGATGGAAACCAATTGGGATCCTCCTCCGGGCTCAGGTCTGGCAGGAAAGTCAAACATTTTATTGCCTTCTTTATGCCTGACTTACAAGTCAGCGGAGTCACGAAGGGACCGCTCCCTTTGAAGCGAAGCTTGCAGGGGAGGTTTGTTGACTCGAGTTCAAGCTCAGCAGAGAGGCTCACATCGCCCCAAACACAGATTAGACCTCTCCATTTCTAGCAAATTTATCACAGTTAACAAACATCCTCTTTTCAATACACCCATTATTTAAATTAGCACATGGCAGATTATCTTAACAAGCTTAATTTGTCAAGTAAATCTAATCATATTGCCTCCTTCACGAGTGAATGCGAGTAGTGTTTGGCTTTTGTGCCATTTCAATACGGCCCAGAGTGAAGAAAAAAAACATATTAAAAGTTGGCGTTAACTGAGCTGGCAGAATTTACATAGAAAACAACTATGATCAGCCATTGCCGAAAAAAACCCCAACAAAACAGCACGAGCAAAGGTACAGCAAAGGATTAAGCACGACCTGAAGAAGTCTCTGAAATTTTACTTGTGGCCACTGATTTAGGGCTGGGGGGTGGGACACACCGAAGCACAAGATACCTTATTCCTGCTAAGGGACAACATACAGAAGGAAAAAATACCCAGGAATTGATGTCCTATCCAAAAAAACCCTCCCTAAAACAAACACACCAATTCCTAAACCTAACACCCTTGCTCTGATTAGAAATCCAAGCCTCTGTAGCTGTCACGGGTATTTAAACCAAACACAGAAATATGGAAAAAATGAGTAATCCTATTTGGAGAGAGTAAAACCCAGCCTGCAGAGGATTAAGCCTAGTCCAACAGCTCTGTAGCTTGACAATATTTTCCAGATCAATAGCAGCACCGTTCGATTACAGAGATTTGCTAAAACACACGCACCCACTCCCCTCCGACCGTGATTTCGGTGCCGCTCACCTTTCACTGCCCAGCGCCCCAGGTGGGGAGCGGCGTTGGGAGCTGTGCTCATGGAGCTCTCCGCTGCAGCTCACGTGGAAAAAACCCACCCAGCTACCTGCCTAAATCCGACAGTTCTGCCCAACTCACAGAATCACTGAATTGTTGAGGACGGAAAAGACCTCTGAGCTCCAGTCCAGCCCAGACTCCTTACGGGTCTATCCCCACCAGTGCAGCCAAGCTTCTGAAGTCGAAATCATCCTTTCTGCAAGTGAGAGGATGTGCTTGGAGAGCCACACCCTGGATCAGACACCCTTAGCAATTAAGAAAGCACAGGTTAAAGCAGCTTCTCCCCTGACAACACCTTTTCTATTATCTCAGGCTCTTTGAAGAGAAGCCTTTCTCCCCACTTCACCCCGAGCTCCCCTCGCTCTGGTCCCTCGAAGGAGGTGCTCCCTTCCCCATCCCATTGCCCAGCCACGTCCTTGCAGTGGCCAGCCTCCAGATTAATGTTTTCTCATTAATTAGCTGTCGGTAACCTTGATTAAAAAATATCCAAATCTCTCACCCAAATGATAGCCTCAATTTTAAACAAAAAACCAACTCAAATCCCAAACCACAAGATCCCTCAGTTTTCCCAGTAAAACCACCAGTTCAGGATTTTAAAGCTGGGCTTTCCAGCAGCACCCCAGTTTGTTGGCTTTTCAGGTTTAGCACTGAATTGAGTTCCCTGATTCTCTCCCTCAACAAACAACAACGAAAAAAATCTGCTTTAAATGTTTTTTGGGGGGTGTTATTTTGGGGGGTTTATTTTCATTTTTTAAACGTTTTTCTATGCAAAGCCCACCCTCGGCAGCTCCCTCTTATGCTGTCGGTTGGCCCTTTGGACTTAAGAAATGGCGAGTTTGGGGGAAGAAAGGAGGAAAAGAAAAAAAGAAAAAAGGAAGAAAAAAGAAACAACCCAGCGCAGCCCTTTGCGCCTGGCCCGGCATTCCAACTCTCCGCTCCCGGCTCCACCAAGTCTGATTTAGTAGCACTGCTGGGAGCTATTAGTTTACGAAAGAACCAGCACGCCCACCCAAGCGCAGACGACTGCGAGAGGCTCCTCTTACACCGCTGCCATGTGCCTTTCATTCTGCCCGGAGAAGTCGGAAAGGTTGCGGTTGCGCTCAGGGCGGGAAGCCAAGGAGAAGCCAGCGCGGCGGGGAGAGCGCCGAGGTCAGGCTGCGAAGGGCTGGATTTCATCCCCCCCCTCCCCAGTGCTGCCGCATGAGAAAGCGTTAATTAACGGGACGCTTATTAAGAGAGTTCAGCCTCATCCAGATCTTCCTTGTTGCTCCTCGTTTCCAGGTCCTGTAACCACTTCTCCTTCCTTTCTAAATCCTTCTTCCTGTTCCACTACCACGCTTTTAATGCCTTTTTTTTGCCTTTTTTCTTCTTCCATCCTCCAGCCCCTGCTCCCACCATCTCTGGGCCCTTCCATCCCTTCCCTGCCAGCAAAAAGAAGCCCCGGTCAATCCTGAAGACCAGTATGGTCATGCCCAACCCTTAACAGCCCTCGACATCTCAAGCTCCAACCACCTGCCTGGGGGTGTGCTACCTCCCCAGAAAAACGAGGCTGGATGGGGCTCCCCATCTAGTTAAAGATGTCCCTGCTCACTGCAGGGGGGCTGGACTAGGTAACCTTGCAAGGTGCCATCCCAAAAACATTCTAGGATTCTACGAAACAAAGCACACATCAGCCTCCAAAACCCACCCAGCGCAGGGAACCAGCAGGATTAAGTGAAACAAGTGGCACCATTCAAGGTCACAGAATCCTTCAGGTTGGAGAAGACTCTTGGGATCACTGAGTCCAACCACTAACCCTGCTCTACAAAGCTCACCCCTAAACCATCTCCCCCAACACCACATCTAAACATACTCAAGGATGGGGACTCAACCACCTCCCCAGGCAGCCTATTTCAATGTCTGACTACTCTTTCTGTGAAAAATTTTTTCCTGATGTCCAGTCTAAACCTCCCCTGTTGCAGCTTGAAGCCATTCCCTCTTGGTTCTTCTCACAGCCAGCTTGCTACCCAAAAACTGCCGGGTTTGGACACAGGATAGAGTTAACTCCCCAAAACTCAGATTAGTTCTGCGGTGAGAGAGGCAGGGCAGAAACGAAAGGAGAAAACAAGCAATGAAGCATCATTTTAAAGTCATTAGGGTTTGGGGATTCTCCGACTGGCTTCTATTACGATTGCATCTGGATTTGGGCACCTAAAGAAAAGGGGAAAAAAAATAAACTCATTTCCCAAAGCGCAGAGCAATGAGCAGGTTCCCCTCTTGTGCCTCTGTGCTTCTACCGCCTCTTGGCTGCTTGGGTGCAGCTCGAGGAGGACCAGGCGCCGTGAACGAGGACTTGACGTTTTATTCTCTTCATCTTCTGACGGAAGCGGAGCCTATTTACAGATTTTACAGCTGGTGTCAACAGGAAGTTCATGTTTACAAGTTTCCAGGAAAAAAAAAAGCCAGCATTCCTGTCCTATGCAACAGCTCGGTGGGGACGCTGTCTCCCGTGGGAGTTCTCGGATGGGTGTGCTAGACAGGAATGACTTTTAGCCATGTAAAACATCCAGACAAAAAGATAAAGCTATGAAAAATACTGAAGGCCAGAAGGAAAACCAGCAATTCAGCAATTTGGTGGAAAACACACAGCAAGACGGCATAGCCACGTCTGGAAAAATACTTCTGTAGCATCTGGGATCACACTTCAAAGCAACAGAAGAATTTTAAGGGGATGAAAAACTATATTCAGGCACTAACATGAATTTTCCTTCTCTAGTCCAAACCCCTCGTCATGACGCTGTTCCTTCAAGGGTGGGCAGCCAAGCTCGGCCCGCAGCCACACCGGGGCGACCCCTTCCCTGCCAACACCACACGGGACTCCAGCGGCTGGATCCACCAGGACCTGCTGGGATCCACCAAACTCCTTCAGCAAGCAGGAGGCAAAACCAGCCCCATCCTGTGAAACCCAGACTTAAAATCTTCTCTTTCTGTACGATTATTAAAAACAAACAAACCCAAGCCAACAACCCTCTTTCAAAAAATACACAAAATAAGAAGACAACAGGACAGCTAAAGGTCAAGCAGCATTCTTTGGCATCTACCAGGGTGCCAAAGAACCATATTCAAATCAGCAAATATTTATTTAGGCCATGTTGTACACTTTAGTAAATACAATTACAGAGCACCTAGGGTGGTTTCTGTTTTTCGAAGCATTTACTGGTCTCAGGGAAAAATGTTTGTCTTCACAAACGGACATTTTCCAACAGAGGAATGATTCAGTCAGAATATTCTTCTGAAACAAACGCATCTGACAAAATGCAACAGGTACAGAAAATCAAGTCTCAAAAGGAATACAGCCAGCTTCTCCCTAGAGCAACAGCTGAAGAAAAGCAGACTGAGAAAGCACACAAGCCACCCAACCCTTAAAAACTTCCAGGATTTAACATGCAGAAGCTCGAGACTGACCCAGCTAAAGAGGAAGCCCATGATTCCTGAAGGCATCAGCTCCCTCCATCCCCACATCTGTACCCAACGCTTTCAGCCACAGCTGCCCCCAGCATGGATTTAGGGTGACCCACCTCGCCCAGAGATGCACATCTCTCACTCCCTGAGCTCCTTTCGCATCAACCCGGCAGAAATAACAACCAGATTCCCAACGAAGCCAGAGAGATGGTGAGGAGAGAGTCACGCAACGTTCCCAAAACTTATTTTTTCATCCTAAACGCTTAGGAAGAAGCTGCCCTGTCGGCTCCCACAAACCTGGTAACTCACGGGCTGAAAAACACTCAAGAGAAGATTTTTTTTCAATAGGCTGAAAAGAGTATTTGGTGAGGACATCTCCTCAAACATGGCAGAGGTGTTCCATCCACGCACCGGACATACGTGTTCAGACAACTGCCAAAAGCTGGAACTGTCGGCACGCTGAAGTTAATTAACTTGCGTTTTTTTTAGAGGCCAAAGATTATCTTCAATCTAAAACTCTGATATACTAAACTTGAAATTTCAACAGCTGTCAAAATCTCGATTTTCTACACCACAAGTAATAAAAAAAATATCTCAGGGAAAAGAATAAGAAAGAAACCTCTTAATTTAAGAAACAATAATAAAAACCTGGAACACGAGATGCAAAAGAAACATTCATCAGCAAAGCTTCTCCAAAGTGGGGCTGGATGTGATGGCACAGGCCGTTAAAAGGCAGCCTCCTGGAAACAGCTCATTTGACTTGGCTGTGCTGCTACTGAGAAAAAAGAAACCAGCAAAAAAAAAATACCCCAAGCATATATTTACTTCCTCTTCATTTCATCAATTCTACCCAGAGCGAGGTGAGACGGCGCTCACCGCCAGCGATCCTGCTGCGACGTGTGCCCTGCCCAGGTGCCACAGCACTTGTGGGGCTCCTCCAAACCCTGCCCAGCTGCGTCCTGCTGGTCCCAACCACCTCCACCTGCTCCTGCAGCTGGAACCAAAGGCAAACGCCCGGCAGCCCTGCCCGGCGTCGCAGTTTGGCAGACGAGAGCGACGGCAGCTCCTGCACCCCTCGCCCAATGGCTTTGGGGTGTGCAGCTTCTCCGGCCGGCGGGCTCTCGGGATGTTCTGCTCCTTGGAGGGGACAGCAGACCCCACGTGCCGTCAGCTGCTCGTGTTGGACCTGATGCTCCGAGCTACAGCACGGAGTACTTTCGTATTTCACTTCTTTGCGGGTCTAGAAAATCAGACAGCAAATGCGTTTCCTCCAGGGAACATCATTACGAGCAGAGCAAGAGAAGTACTGAAACCGTTTTCTGAGGGATTTTTACAGCAGCCATTCCAAGAAACATCTCTCTTCAAGTTAATATTGCAGTCTGAGCAGGCTTCTAGTCCATTCTTCTTCTTGGAGACTTCTTACAAGTAGCCAGCAGTGTAATGCATCTACCTGATTAGCAGTGCTGCTTCAGCATCTCTTTGTGCCATTTTTTCTGCAAGTCCGTGTCCAGTGATGACAATATTTATATTAGGAGCACAAGAATATGCAACTATGCAACTATAAACTGTGGAGACAGACCGTGCACTTAAAAAAAAAACCACAAACCACTTCCCAATAGGCTCCAAACATCTGGACACTACAGCATCAGTAAAAGAAGCTATCTGTTAGTTAGCACGGATTTTTAGATGACTCAAATGTAATTCAGAATTGTAGTCATACGGGAAAAAAAATAATCCATGAGGTGTAAAAAATTTTTGGAAGAAAGGAGATAATTTGCAGGCAAAAATCAGATCTTGCAAAGTCTTGCAAAACTGACAGCAATTAGGTCGAGAAAGCCTGTGGGGTCAGCTCGCATTGACTATAGACGATCCCTGCGCAGGCTGAAAGGTCTCCCTGCATGTGGAAAAGCTGCAAATTTCCTAAGGTTTGTGCCAACAACAGAGGCTGTTTAACGCCGGGATTAGTCTTGGAGATGGGACGCTGGAACGCTACGAAGAGCTGGAGGTACAGCCCACTGAAATCCTTCCATGTGTGGCGGAGTTGAGTCCGATCAAAGCGCTATTTCCAAAAGCTCCCCCTGGGCTGTGTCTCCCCCTTGCCTCGGCCGTTTCACAGGACATCTCTGCAGGCAGGAGAAGTTCACTATGAAAACGCAGCACGGCTGTCCTCTTGACCCAGGCAGAACAGTTAATCCCAGAGGGATAATCCGGCTTTAATGAGGAAACAATAGGACCTTTGATAAAGCATAGAAATTTTAAGAAATGCCCTACCAAAACATTCCTTAGTTTCTCAAACTTAGCGACGAGCCTCTAAAATGAATTTTGTGTGCACTCGTCTCAAGCTCCGTAAAGCGGCGTGAGGTGGGGAGAGCAACTGCTCGCTCTTGCCTGCAGGACACCATAACAATCCGTAACGGCGCTGGAGGCAAACGTCCCATGCCTACCGACATCTGCGTGTCACCCCTTGGGCAAAACACCTCATCCTGCCTGCTGCAGGAGCCAGAAGACACCACAATCTCCAGCTCATCCAACTCTGTGTCCCCAACTCAAAGCACGCCTCCGGCGCGCCAAGAACAGGACCGACTGTGGGACAGCTGACCCGTCCCCAAGAACGCCAAACCCACCAGGTGACTGCACACAGACTGACAAAAAGCTGTGAGGTGGCAGAACTTCATCAAAGCCAACCCTGGGCTGCTGTTGAGCTGGTGACCTCCAAGGTGAAACCTTCAAGCCTCTGCAAAACTGCGAATCAGTGCTAGGTTTTGCGTGAAAAATAGCAACACTAGATTTGAAAACAATTCCTCATTACAACTTAGGTTAGAAATCCATTGTACAGAAATTTGACCTCAGGAGACCTCGCTCCAGCACCAGAGAAGAACCCAACGAATTGACATTTCAACACTTTCTTTCACCCTCAAGTGTAAACACACAAGTGCCGAGAAAAAGCAGCGATGCTCTGACCTGACACAACCAGTCGTGTTGAGGGATAATTCCTGCGCTGTATCAGTGACTGGAATTACCAGAGCCTTGCCAACAGCTTAACGAGATGGAAACTCGCGCTCCCACTGCCAGAATTTGTTTGTCGGGGTATAAACTATTTGAACTCTCTGAATATTCACGGAGCTGTCGCTCACAGAGAAGCGAAGCCGTTTGGAGCGGCGTCCCGGTGGTGACGGATTTGAGTTGCTGGCCTGCTGCGTGGGTGCAGGCAGATCTGTCCATCGGCTCGTCCTCACCTTGGTTGTTCCTGCTGCTCTACAGGCTCACCCCAAGCTGGAGAAGCAGAGCCAGAAGAGAGAAGGCGTGTGGTCACCCATACAAGCCCTCGATTCTCACCCCAGCTGAGTTTATTTTGCTTTTCTTTGAGGTTCTCTGGAGAACCGGCATCACCAGGAGGAATGAGAAGAAATCTTGCAGAAAGGAGCGGAAAAAGCAACTTGCTGCAAAATCGTACCGAAGGCAGAGCGGGATGGTTGGTGCATTTGGGAAGGCACCACTGTAGCCCCAGCACAACGTGGAGAGGTGCCCCTCTGGCTGCTATTCCCAGTAGGGCTCACTCCCAGGACACTGACCAAAGGAAATATTCTTGAAATAGCATCGGGCTTTCACCAAATGGGGCTTTCAGAGCCTGGATGGTGGCTGGGTCATGTCTGCCCAGAGCCTGGCTGAAGCGGGACGAGTTCCATGCCCTGCTGCCAGGTTCTCCAGGGCTTCTTGGGCCACCTTACACCCACCAAGAGCACCAGCAGGACAGTGAAAGTGCAGTGTTAGCAGGAACCGAAGCAATCCTTATGGACACACTCCAAAGGGAAAGCAGAGATCCTACTGCAACCGAGCTACTGTACCTGGGAGATCAAAGGCAAGAACTTCTGCGCGGACCAGAGCCCGGTCTCTGACCATCAGAGGTGTCACCAGTACTGACAGCGGGTCAGGGGAAACAGGGGATGTGGTAAATGTTCACGTCTACAAAATGTTATTTTATTTATTACCATAAAAATAGAAAAAATTCATTCCATTACCTTTAGAGCAAACTTAGTTTTTTTAATTAGAGCTACAGGCCTCAAGGGAAAGTGCTGTTAATTATTAAATGGGAAATAAAACCTGATGAACACGGTAGCTGCAGTGACTGAAGACTTAACACTTAAACAAAGCTGGGAGCAGGCAAATCAAGAAAGATTTAAAAATTACCTGCCTGACAGTTTGTGTGCTCTGAGAGTTATTTACCCATTCACATTCATAAAGAGGTTTTATTTTTCCTCTTGCTCAAATAAATGCTACACGGGGTAAAAAAAAATAAAGTTTGTTCAATGAGACAAGTATATTCCGGAAGAAAAAAGGATGGACAAGGGCCTGTGAAGACTTTGGGAGCACTGCAGGGCTAAACCAGCGCAAGCCAAGGGGGTGCTGTTAGACACGGGCAGCAGGGATGGCCAATGCCAAAATCACTGTGTGAGTAAATCGCCTCCACAGCTGCCTTTGCAAGGTCCTCATCCACAGGCTGCCCCAAAGAGGGGTATCTGCTGCCATCCAAGAGTTTTCCTAAGAAGATTCCATCACGTTAACTTCTAGGCGCTCAGCATACTTAGGTATGGGGAGGGTAGACCCTGCTTTCCCAGAAAAAAATCATTCCCTGGGTGAAGAAAATGGCATCCACCAGTGGATTTTGAAATACGGAGACACACAGACTAAGGGCTGGAACTGGGAGCCAGAGCTTCTGCAGCAGAGGAGTAAACGAACAGGACTAAACGGATGCAGGGGATCCACAAAAATCCAATTTTGCACAATGCTGACTTGCAGTCCCTGTTACCCCACGGTCAGATTTACAAGCTCTGTGAACAAGACACTGCCTGCGTCTAAATTCTCAGCCCTCCCTTCCGCGCACACCTTTATAGCGGAGGGGTGGCTTGGCTGGAGAAATGGACGTGCAGATGACAGCAGAGACATTCCCACCTCTGTGCTTCTCCATCCCGCAGCCCTGAAATGGTTTAACCTTTGTGAAGGTCCCCGGGATGCTCCCCTAGATCTGCTAGAATAGTTTGCCTTGTGGTTCCCACAAATTTGCTGTATTTTTTTTTCTTTCTTCCAGAAACCATCCTCCAGATCGCTGCCGTTTTTCTCCACCTCTAAGCAGACCTCCTGGCAAGAAAATTTGCTCCCAGGAAACAGCTCGGCGAGGAGGACGTCAGGTTTAACAGAACTTCCATCTACAGGGGAAGAAGAGAATGAAGAATGCCCAGAAAGCTAGAAACCTGGATGCCTCACCTCGTACACACACCCGATCGTGACACAAGCCCGTTATAGCCCCAAGAACATGTTCAGGCTCAAAGAGCAGGTCGGTGTTGAAGCTGACACGAGTGATCTCAAGCTAGGCTTGAAGGTTTGTCAGTGCTGCGATGGTTTAGGAGCGGGAAGGCATCTCTGCAAGAACATTCCTGAAGAAGATAGTTTCTCAGCGGAACGTAAAAGCACGGCTTGTCTCGTTACTCGCCGCGGCAAGGTGCTCCGTGAGCATCTGTAGTGTGAACTAGGAGGCATACAGCAGAAGGAGAGCGAAGCACTAGAAAGAATTTCTGGCTGGAATTTGCTGCTTTAAATCTTTGCCTGAACACAGGCTGCGTGCTGCAGAACGCCACGCTTGCATCGCGAAAGCAAAATGGGCAAGAGGCTTCCATCCAACTCGGATTTAATGAGAGAGAAGACAGATCCGCTCACTGAGGGAAAAAAAAAATCCCAGTTGTTGATTTCTATTTCGTCTGGCAATGGAGCACAGTTTTCCTTCTTCCTTCCTGCCAAAAGTGGTGGAAGTACGATGTACTTCAAAGTAATTACAAGAGCTCATCCCAGAAATGGCTGCATTTCAAACTAAGCAGGAGATGCCCAAGCGGGGAGTGGCTCCACGACGAATGTTTAACCTACGTTCAGACCTCAGGAGGAGAAGATGGTCTCCAAAACAAACCGTCGGTGTTTGATTCTAGTTCCTCTCCCATTTGTCTCCCTTTCGCCCACCTAATCCTGCTCGCACCTCTGCGCTAGGGCTGGCAAATCCAGGGTGGCAGCAGCTGTGGGCAGGAGCTGCCTTGGTACAAAGATGTTCAGCTCGATCCAGGCTTTTTTTGTCGTTGTTGTTGAAGTGATGTCTCCTTGACTCCTCAGAAAAACTGGCCAACGTTTGGCCATGCCACCCCTGTACCCTCCTAAACACACAGCCCGGGTTTTGCAGTGCGCCTGGAAGCGTTCAGTATTGTGAATATTGGTAGAAGAGCCACAATTATCCAAATAAAACTATTACTATATTGGGCCTTAGATCATAAATAGAACTCAATGGATTTTATTACATCCCAGGAAGCAAGAGCTTCAGAAGGAAAAGTATTGCTACGAGTGCATTGCTACTACCTATCAATTTCTCCTAAACACTCAGCACTTAAGAAGAAACACGCTGCTCCCGCAGCATAACTATTTCAAACTCCCCTCGGAGCTCTTCCCTTTTAGCCAACTCGCGTCGTACGGTTGAGCAGCTGAAAATTAAAGGGTCACAATATTGAGCCTTCAGGTATCAAGTTCACAATGGAAACGGCAGCTGACATGGAAAGGGTGCCGCTGAGCGCGGCGGTAATAATTCTGTTGCCTCGGAGCTAGAAGCAGCTCCCTGACACAAAGTTTGTTATTTAACTCAGCGAGAAATGAAAGAAAAATGCCACAGTCGTGGATTTATTCCTTACACAGCCTCTTTCAAATCATACTCCAAAACTGGAGCCACGCTAGCAGCGAGAACCTTTACCTCAGCCTATAGCATCCTCTTTAATCCAAATAACTCCCCTGCAAGTGCGGGCGAACGCCGTGATGGCGATGGCCTAAGCAAGGGCTGCTTGTCCTCCAGGCCCACGCGAGCCCTCCTGCTGGAGCCCAACCTCCAGAAACCTTCACAGGACGCCCAGGATCCCGCAAATCCGGGCTGTCTGACAGCCGCCGGCCTCCCGGAGCACGGCAGCACCACGGCGGGCTTTCGCAGGGCGAGGGGAAGCCAGCGAGCTACGCCTGCTCCCCGTCTGCCCCTCCTCACCTCACCCAGGCACAACCATCCTGCCCCTCCTTGGGACTCCCCACCTGGCCCCGCCGTTAGCTCCCAAACAGATGCATTTACTCTCTGGAGAGCCTCCCACGTCTTATCTAGCCGGCAGTTGGTCACCAAGCCTGGCTCAAACCGCTTGAATGACTCTTTCTGAAAGCTTTGGGGCTGCAGAGCAAAG